>NC_054555.1:5888334-5943334 GCF_017654505.1 Polyodon spathula | reverse complement strand
CATTCCTATAGAAAACACCCACAAAAACCCTACAAAACAACAAAGCCTCTCGCGAGTGTAATTGGACTTTGCTGACACGGCACTCTGTGGTGTTGGTATAAAACTAGACTTGGTCATCAAGATTATTATTGACCGTTTGTCGTTTGTTATAGTCCACCCACTGTTTTTCTAATCAAGGGTTTGCCAGTTTTACCATGTGCAGGGGACAAGTGACAAGGGAAAGCCACTTAATGAAATGGCCCTGAGATAGAGGGGAACATGCATTTGTGCGTTGATTGTTGTGGCAAGCAGATCGTACAGTGGCACTTTTTAAATAAAAAAAAAAGGGGGGGGTTTAATTTGTTGTGTTGACCACTTCAGCGCTTTTTAAAATTTTTTAGTATAGCGTTTCAATGTAAAACAAAATTAGGGCCTCCCTTTCCTCTGTCTGGATGTTTTCATAATGGGTTGCTGCCTAAATTAAGATCCCTTACCCAATTATAATAACTGTAAAAACTAATCTTAAGATTCTTTTGAAGTGCTGATGTAACTGAATCACTTTAGGTTCTGAAAACAAAGTGCTTTTTCTCCAGTTTACAGAATTGCAGACCATTAATATTTATGGGCTGTTTGTTTACTTTATTGGGAGAATTGTGACCGGATATTAACATCTAGAAATGTTAAATGCTAATTAGAGTCATTTACATAGTCAATGCAATTGTCAATAGAAGTATAATCGGTCACTTAGTGACATGTATGATCATGAAAAATACCACATGCAAGAAGATACAGTAGTTGTTTTAAACTGTCTTGACTTTCTATGATTGTTTATTGTATTACATCCCTGTGTGAATCTGTAAATAATATATTTAAAAATGAGTTTTGTATCAATTTTAACTTATGGCAATGTTACCCTTTTATTTGCTTTGTTTGTTTATTATTGTAATGGCCCCTTGGCTTTGTAGGGTATATAGGGTAGAGAATAAGAAATGTGCCTCATGCAAGCAATATGCCCTTTCTAGGAATATAAGAAATAAGCATGGGAAATTAAGCCAAATGTCTTAGGAAAATGTTGGAATTGAAAATAAAGTGTATGGTTTATAAGTTTTGTGAATTGCATGGAGAAGCTGATGGTATTTATAAATGTGTAAGACTGTTCATATGGGGTAGCTGTATCTTGGCAGTTTAACATTACAATAACAATAGCTGTACTTTTTTTTTTGGTTTTCAAATATTCTTCTTCAAATTGCTGAATGACCTTTTGTTTGCTTATGAAGCAAGTGACGTGGCTCAGAATTGGCAGTGTTTCCTTGAGCTATCTTAATATTTTAGATTTGTCGGAACAGGATTTGTCAGCTAGTGATGCAGGCCTGTGTGCTGTAGCAGTTTCTGCTGTGTTTGAAACGGAAATGGCTTTGGTACTAATCATATTGCTGGTGATAAAATGGCATGTGCTCCCGTCTTCCGAGATAAGACCCAGAAAGACTATTTGAACTTTTTTTTTCTTCTGTGCACAGCAGACGCAATTAATTATTTTTAGAACAACAGGGACAATGTCTTCTTCTTTTCAACACTGAGAATAGTTAAGGAATCAGTGACCTTTCTTATTGAATCTGTGCTCCTGGATAATTACAGGTTGGTGTTTGTCAGAATATATAGGCTACACGCAATGTTTCTCAATCCTAGTCCTGGTGGACCACTGCCCTGCTGGTTTTTGTTCCAACCAAGTGCTCAATTACATAATTGAACCCGCTTCATCAAAATGTTTAGATGGTAGACCATTTCTGATAAAGCATCATACACATAATATCCATATACAGAATTTGGTATCTACAATTTAAACAAAGCCCTAATAGTGAAGAGTACTCAGGCCATCTATGCCTCGACAGCCTGGAATGATGGATGATAGGTCAGAAATATACAGCTAGTTAAAAATTTCAAAAGGTCAAAACCACTTTCATGTATCTGTGTTGCTAATGAGCTGCCACCCTCCTTTGCAGCATGCACCTTCAGATCAACGACAACTTGACTCTTGCCCTTTAAACTCCATCAGCATGTTAGGAGTAATGTGGGCTGAAAAGATGAAACCAGGGTAATGGGATTTGGCCTGTAATGTGTCGATGTGAACAGCTGGTGGTATCTAAACATGATGGTAAAAAAAAAAGGACATCTGGCATAAAAGTACATAAAAGCTCGACCCAAATCTGGTCTCTGCTTCTGCAAATCACTTCTTTGAAGTTTAAGCGGACAGATAGTTGTTTTCCCAATGGAACTGTATCAAAGAATTGTCAGTCTTTCACTTCTAATTGTTTCATATTAATAACCTCACTATTATAGATATATATATAATATATATATTAAAAAAAAAAGCGGCGTTCCCATATTTGTTAGGACTTCAAACTATTGTTTGAAGTGTTCAACAGTAATAAATCTGAATACATGATGTTGTATTTGAATCCACAATTAATGCCAGCTGGTGGTTAACCTTTAATTCTAGAGATGTCCCTATGCTAACGCAGTGTTTACCTATACATTTTGAGTCTTGTGATAATGCACACTGGTCTCAAAAACCATTGCAGCTTATCCATGCCATCATGTTGTTAGTTTCAGGACAGACAACTGTCAAAAGTTGTTGTGAAGTTTGGTTAAGCCCAGTAAGATACATGCACATTAATTATTAAAAGTGTTCTGAGTTAACATACTTGCTGTTGCCTGTATCTTTTATTACATCTACATTCTAATACATTCTAGTTGGACACTCATTGAAGAGTGACGCTTTTATGGCCATTCTGCACACACAGATATACAGTTTAGGACAGTCCATCATGCTTTTCTTCTCTACTCTGTATTGTTAGGGATCAAAAAGTCAACCATAGCATAAGCAACAGGATTGCAAGAGATGCAAGAAAATGTAAGAAAATAAGCCCCACATGAGGCAAACAGGACGTCATTAATTGTAGTTATGAGGTTGAAACGCTAGACCTAAACAAAAGAAGTGTTTGCGTGACTCTCACCGTATAAGAATGAGGCCTTAGGGTCTAATGACAAAGTACGCAGCTGACAGTTCAGTATACAAACTCGGGCCTCGTGGCTTGGTGGACACTATTTTTGCGCTATGCTTTACAACCTAATATATGTTAGTAACAGATTGAAAGAAGGCTTTTAATAGCCACTTTTACTATTTAGTATGACATGAAGCATATGACGGTGGTTATTTTGGGTCTGTCGAATTATTTGGTTAAAATAAATGTAACAAAACCTATTTTTCTAATATTATCCATTTGGCAACGAACGATGAGAAGGTAAAATCGTTAAGAACTAGGCATACATTTTATAAACAACAGCTCTCAGAAATGCAGAGGCACCGTAAATACTATCTATTTACTACCAATTCAGAATGGCTGATGGTGGTGTTTTTGTTGCTTTCATCCCCAAACTGTTTCTGCTAAGTTGGGCCATCTCATGCAGCTAGAGACGGCTGTAACGCACCTGTGTGTGTACAAGAGGGAAAGTCCCATGAGGTAGCAAGGACCATTCATCTTCTGCAGCTCCAGTGCGGGTCTACACAGATATTATGGCCAGCTTAATCCTGGATGGCCTCAGTGGGGGCGGACATCACAAGGGTGACAATGAACCGATCGAAGAAAAAACATTCCTTCCATGAGAAAAACCTAAATGAATTAAAACCAGTAAGAACAACATGGTTAGTTTATTTTATATATAACAAGTAATATATAAGTATTATATTTTATATATTTACAAGTGGTACTGGTTTGGAACAAATATGCTCGAATGTTAATATGTCTTCATTATCTATTAAACGCTGACTGTTAAGCGTTAAATGACCGCGTTGAGAATCCCGCGTATATTTTTTTTTCCAAGGGTAACCGAATAATTCCCCAAGTCTATGCGCTAACCGTGTGTTAAAATGTGACTTAATGCATGCTTCATTTGAACCAAACATTGTAACCGTATATACAAAGAATGCCATTTCCTTGCCAGATCTTCGGATTTACAGGAATATGTTCTTTTAGAATCGGATCTATTTATGTGCTTACTCCGTTAAAACCTCCCTAAATTATAATGTTCTGTACAGTATATTAATATCGTGCTTGTTGTCGCGATACACACACACACACACACACACACACACACACACACACATATATATATATATATATATATATATATATATATATATATATATATATATACACACACACTTTAAAGTAGTAATTCTGTATTAAATTTTATTTTAAAGGGTTCGGCAGATTAGCTGTAAAATGTTTTTAAATTCTACTTAGTTAACAACACGCATGTAGGTCATTTTCATGAAAAGTGCAAAGTTATGACACACTTTAATTTGCGCTAAAATGTGTTAAATTCTATGATAGTTCCACTACATATTTTAAATCAACAAGATTTTTCAGAAATCTTTCTTTTTCCCTGATTGTAAAAAGTGAAGTAACATAATTAAATTAACGCAAATAAAAATAACTGTCCTTAATACCGTAGGTATTCACAGAGGCTCTAATTACAACAATTCAACCTGCGTGACCACCTTTGAATTGCTCTTAAGTGGACTTTATCTATTATAAATAGCCAATTAAATTAATTACTTGAGTCGTTTCAGAGTTCAGAACTCTTCCAAAAACAGAAACGCTTGCCTTGCCTCTACCGGTGTTGGTCAGAGCACCAGAAGTGCTATAACCCCATAGTGTCAGAGTGATGTGTCACCCGACATCTCCGCCACCCTGTCTCGTGTCCTGTTTACTGATTCACCAGATAGACGTTCTGTCAAAGCTGTTGAAGATTTCTCTAATTTCCTTATCAATCGGCTCACAGTGAGAGCTATCGGATTATAATAATAAAGTACCAAATAGAAGTACAGTATATTAAGTCGTTTTGTATTAATTAAGCAAACGTTAATTCAGATACTTATAGTTGTGTTTCTTATGCAAAAAAAAATAGTAGTGTATATACTACATAATGAACATAATGTAGATGTTTTATTTAGCATAATGTAATCAAAGAAACTACAAAGTGATATCGCAAGTCTACTTAAGCCATAATAGGACGTAGCAAAGTATTGCATGTTAGATTTTAAAATGTCACGTTATATATATATATATATATATATATATATATATATATATATATATATATATATATATATATATATAATGTCAGTTTTTCGTTAAGCATATTGAAAACTACAAAGCGGTAATTCAGTTCGCTAATGTAATATTATCCAGCGTGTTTCATTCGACATGAAGCAGAATTAGTTAATTCTATCGCGATGCACAGCTTTTGGCCACAGTTGTAGATCCTGGTTGTCGTGCGATCTTGTTCGTGTGGGACCAAAAACCATAAAGTTGTGTAAAATGCTTCTCTCTACATTGTCCAAGAGAATGACAAGGCTGGGTCATGCGCACAAAGCATTTAACAGCGTGTTAAGTTAAAAAACTAATTCTGGAAGAAAACAAAACATTGATATTAATGAATTATTGGTTCCCCAAAACTATATTTATTTCTGTAACATGAGTTCGTTGTAAGTGTTTTATAAATATGGTCGGCAGTTCCCGTTAAAAAAAAACAATGATGATTTTGTTTTTAACATTATACGATGTATGTGCACAGATGCGCTTTACTGCCTCCCTAATTATTAATTGCAGTTTGACATGGGATCAATCTACCTAGCATAAGTGATCTATTTTTGTTCTGTAAAGTGTACCCCTTTCTCCTTTATCGATTTGTAAAACCTCAGAAGAGGTGAGGTGATCAAGACATAACAACAACAACAACAACAACAACAAAAGTAAAACTGATAACTATTATTTCTGTATTTTTATTGTTCATAAATAAAACAATTGGTGGTTCGTTGTATTATACCAAAAATGGTTAACTACTAAATTCAACGAAACACTTATTTATTTATGTATTTATTTATTCATGTATTTATTTATTAACATCATTACATCCAAAATTCGAATGTTTTAAGAAAAGTGTTAAACCTACTTGAAAATAAGTTACATCAATTAGTGTATTTTTAATGCATGCTTTCACACACAAAAAAGCAACATACAGAGACCTTACGGTACTTAATATTGTTTCTTAAATATTTGTAAATGACTGTATTAATAATTATTTAAATGTGATTGCACCACATTTCTATCAATATATAGAAAACAAAAACAAAAGGAAACAGTCAAGAAGTCCAAGTACATGCTTTATTTACAATTGGGTTTGCTTCGTACAATACATATTTTAGGTAATGTTTTTAACCTGTCAATGAAATAACCCATATGGATCAGAGCAGTAAAATAGGCAAAATCTTACTTTCAGCTAATAGTGCACCTCATGTTATTCTGTCAGCTTTCGAAAAACAATTTGCTGAAAGCAAACCATACAATTCACCAAACAATCCCACCAGAAATAATCAAATACACTATATGTATATTTTAGGGCAATAATACATATTTACATACGTTTTCAAATGGATTTCACAGTGCAAAATGTAGGCTACCGGTTACACATCAGAATAATTTTGTAAATGTACCTGAATTCTAACACCTTCTTTCTCTGCATTTTTATTTGTCTCGTGATTTTTAAGTATCTAAACTTTAATTGTCACTTCTCGCCAATTGTAAGTTTTAAGTCGCAATTCTTTCTTTTTTTTTTTTAAATGTCCGTTTTTAGATTCATACTAATTGTTGTATTCTATCATGAAACCCGTGGATTAAAAAACACATTTAACACAACTAATGCCATTACCCTAAAAAACAACAACAAAAAAAAAAGCTACCAAGCTCTGATACCGTGTAATGTAGAAACTCCATTGCCAGACTGGAATTGAGACGGTACATTATTGAGGTCGCCAACACCAAAGTTAATGTAGTTATTGCTGGCTGGTGACGATTGCATTGTTTGCATCGCTGTGGCTGGATAGTTACATGCATAGTTTGTGTTGCAGGTTGGGTTGGTGTAGTTGGTGAATGTAGGGTAGGCATTGTAAGTGTAATGGTTAATGCCAACGTTATACGAAGTACTGTACGCTGTGTCTGCTATACACGGTTTGCCATCTCTGACCAGCACGGGCACCGCGATGCGCCTCGGAGGCGGGATGCCAACCATTTCCAACGTTTGATCCTGCCGTTGTCTTTTGCATTTGTATCTTCTGTTCTGGAACCAGATTTTGACTTGAGTGGAGGTGAGTTTGAGGACGCTGGCCAGGTGATCCCTCTCGGGGGCAGAAAGGTATTTCTGTTGTTTGAACCTTCTCTCCAGCTCATACACTTGGGCCTGCGAGAAGAGCACTCGAGGTTTTCTCCTTTTCCTTTGTCTTGGGCGATCAGTTTCTTCTCCCTTCTCCTCGTCCTCGGTGTCTTTGTGTGCTGAATAGATTTCTAAAGCAAGTACAATATGTTATTTAATAGTCCTGTATTAAAGTCAATAACAACGAGGTGTCAATAACAACGAGGTGTTATTCAGTGGGCTGTATCAGTCCAAATCAATTGCTTTTTAGCTGGCAAAATGCTTATGCAATTGGGCTAATGGGGACGATTTTGTGGAAAGAAATTAAAACCTATATGATATAGAATATAAATGAATATTTTCTCTATTTCTAGTACGTTTATGTCAAACATTTGTTTGCAAGTTATTATTCCCAAATATAATACCCAAATATAAATGCTTTATGTGACAAAGATACAATGTGACATGATAGTTACCTTTTTTCTTGTTTCCCTCAAATGTGTCCAATTTTACGTCTTTGTTGACATTCATTTCCAAGAAATTTTTGCCATAAAAGGTATCGGCGTAGTTCAGACAAGTGTTCTTGGTGTCTTTGGTCTGAGCGAAATCTTCATTGAAAAGAGAGGCTGCCGACGGGATCTCTGTGTACGCCTCCTGTTTAAATGTCGCCAGCATGCAGGAAGAAGGTGACAAGGCAGAGTCTAGCCTGGATGATACTTCCAGTGATGCCATTTGACTTTGGTTTTGCTCCAAGTTTAATATGTCCTTCACAGAAAAGGGAGTTGAAGTCATCGGGCTTGGGAACATGGTAAGGAAACCCTGGTAAAATCGAAGAGAACAATTGATCCTCGTGCAATTAACACAGCAAAGCAACGACTAAACCCAAAATAGTGTCTTACAGTGAGGCTTTTCATGAAGCGTGCATCTTTCCCATAAACTGTGTTCGGTGTTGTGCGGGGCTAGATCGTGTGGTTTTGGGCACCGGCGCCAAAAGGAGGGGCCTGAGTCTGTTCTTGGTGGTCACAAAAGGTGTAAATAGTTTCCTATTGGTCTCATTTTCTATGATGACATCACAAATCCAGAATTGCAGGTGACCTTCAAAGTATATATCAAACCCTCAATTCTTATTAAAGGAACAGTAGCCTTTTCATAATCGTATTATGCGCCTGTTATCCCTCACATTAATATTTCAAGCTAATGAATGCCTCAATAAAAACTGTCCTGTAACATAAGAAAACCCTCTATGTTTTTTTTTTTTTTTAGCTTAATTTCAAAATCTGTTGTTGCTTTTATATATATATATATATATATATATATATATATATATATATATATATATATATATATATATATATATAATCTGTTTTATGTCCATATTACTATTCATCCAAATGATCTTATCCTATAGTGTCTTTTACTCCAGAATGATTAAAGAGAGCGATTGCATTTTGTCAGTAACATACATTACAGTGAATACGAGGGGAAAATGATAAGCTTTCATTTGAAAACAGCCATTATTGAACTATACTGGGGGAGATACTAGCGGACATTCAGACCTTCTCCTCACATGTGTCAAATTAAAATTCGATGACAAGTCTGGATGATTTTGTGCATCTAAGTCCTTGAAAGTGCCTGGCCACGTCACTTCTTTATAGCCCTTATATTTGCGCACTGCATCGAAGTTAATACTGCAAAGCAAAACATTCTGCCCAGTATCCCCAGAAGAGACGGGAATAGTTTATTGAGCAGTCTTTAGGGTATGTTTAAGATATAAGGGGAAACTGGGCAGACTCATGTTGGGAGGAAGCCATCGACATGAAGAGACAACAGGTTTTCACTTCTGGGAACCCGAAACTAGCAGTTACATACTACTCTGTCTCTAATTGAAAGATCTTGAGTTGAGCTTTTAATTATTTTGAGGTGATAACAGATATTTAGGAAGGAACGGTTCTTCAAGAAACGGCAGAGTAAGTAACAACAACTTTAAAATGGTAATAAATTAATAATATGATTTTATTTTTCATGTACTATCCGTTGATTTATTTAAGCACGTATCCAAATATAAAGTGATTTACTTAGAAGCTTTGTGAACATGTCTTAGCCCTAAATGTATTTTTAAACAGTAAAGATGTAGTACAGTACAGAGAAAACATGGCAAAGCTTGTTAGAAATCATGAAAAGAAAACTTGGTACAAATAGCAAATGTGCCGTTCAAGTTTCCAATACACTTTGATTAACCTTCAGTTAATAAAACATGAAATAATAGCCCTAAACATACATAATATCCCTCAGAAGATTATGGTTGGGATATCGCAGTGAACGGCTAAGGTGGCTGAAGTAACGTTACCGCCTTGGACAGATAGCATTTATTATCCGAGATAAGGGATAAGACACTCTTATCACGTCAAGTAGTAACATCCGTTTCCAGTTAAATTCCAGTTAATAATGAACAGTAGGCTACCTCCCGAATCAGGATTCTGCCATCTGTAACATTTCATAATAATAAGGTCAATAGAGCATCTTTAACCATATAGCGGCCCCATTGATTTTTAAATGATCAAAAATTCAATAACGGCTGTATTTGGGTGTATACACTGTTACTATGGCTACCACCGAACATGGCAAGCCTTGAAAACAAATACGGTGAACACATTATAGACCAAAATAACAAGAATAGATGGTTGTTCATAAAGACTGAAAATATTGCTGTACAGTTAAGTATTTAGGTAAAGTCAAATGCCACAACACTGCACAACAAAACCCAGGATTTGATGTCTATATTTATGCTGACAATATATGCAGAGTAAATTGGAAATAGTAGATGATAGTTCTCATCACTAGTGGGGTTCTTTTGGGTACAGAATCCTGCCAGTATTGATGCAGAAGTGATACAAATTTGTAATTATATTTGCGCAGAATTTGACAGCAAATACAATCTTACTCCTAATTACCAAAGCCTCTTTGCCAGCTGAGAAAGAGATTAATAGTGGTAATTATTTTGTTGTTTTTTCTTTAACTTTGTAGTGATAATGACATCACATTTCTTTAACGTGAAATTTAAGACAAATTGCAAAATTGGGTGGGGAGGCTATTTATAGGTTAAGCGTTTGGAGTTAAATTGTGCTGTGTTTGCTTCAAACTGTGTAATATATACACTGAGAGGTGGGCTTAACTATCATTAGAGATGTCATTAATGCTTGGAGACAGTTATTGGAGACAGACAGTGTTATCGTCGGTTTTTATCTTTAAGAATACATCACATTTAGCACTGTAGTTGAAGAACAAATGGATTCTTTGTCTTGAACTTGGGGTCGGTGTTTATAGTTTTAAAAGAATATTTGCCAGTGTTAGTCCAGGGACTGACCCTCTGATAAATGAACATTAGCACTTTTTGGGACTACTGAATCAACAAGAGGGCTCCATTGGAGCAATAATTGTTGAAAAAGGGTAAACATGGAGTGGAGTGAAGGGACACTGCTTTTTGTCCAGGTGATTGATGAATCTTTATAGTTTTTCTTGCAGCAGACTCGCAAGAACCATGGAGACCCCGTTAAACGCCCATCCCTGAAACAAGAATACATTCCCCCATTCATAATGTTCTGGTATTTCAACAGTTTCATATGCCGTTGTGCAAGCTCTCTCTCTCTCTCTCTCTCTCTCTCTCTCTCTCTCTCTCTCTCTCTCTCTCTCTCTCTCTCTCTCTCTCTCTCTCTCTCTCTCTCTCTCTCTCTCTCTCTCTCTTAAAACACATTTATTCATTTTCTGATTTATAAGTATTGTAATGTTTAAAATAGGCCTATTTAAAGTACTTTCCCTTCTAAAAGACATCCCTTCTACTGAGGGATGTTATTTCCACTGATTTTCCGTCTGTTCTTCCAGATGTTATTTTAATACACTATATCATTTTCTTTTCTTTTTATTTTGTACAGCTTGCTTTATATTCATTAATTTATTGTATTCATAAAATCAGATAGAGATTCTGAAAGGGGCGAGCAGCAAAGCGATTGTATAACAAGTAATGTTATAGTTGAACTGACGGGAAACCAATTTGTTCTTGGCTATGACTGTGTACTTTGTTCATATTCAGAAATGATAGCTATATTTTAAGACAGAAACTTGTAGAATTTACAATTTTTCCATGGGGAAAAAAAAAACCCACTGTGAGTTATAATGTTTGTAATTTGCTTTTAATTATTTTATTTTATTTTGAAGCTAGGACCATGGCATTAATAATGGGTGGAATAAATTACCAAAGCTTGTGTTATTTTACAGAGCTTCATTTTTTCCCCCAGTAGGTGCATCCTATTCAAAACCACAACATGTTTTCTTAATTTTGTACTATAAGTCGGCATGTGACAATGACCTCGAATGTACATACTTTACATATCCTCAGTGAATCGTATTAAAATGTAGATAGTGGTTCCATTAAGGATAACAAAAAGGGCGTTGAACTTACAATCTGTGTTTAATCACAGATGTTACACAAATATGTTTTCGTTAGTCGTAATTTATATATGATTGCAATAATCGTTCGTAACCATTGTCAAGTCAAGCAAAACTGTTATGTAATTAACATTTAAATAACGACAGAGTAACAAAACTATGCGACCTATATGTTATGCTTTCTCTTGCTGTAGCAACAGTTTCATTATAAACATGGTTCACTAAAGGAATTCACAAGGGCAACATACTAAAAGCAATTAGACACGGTCAAGGTGCTTAATATAACAAGTTTTGACAAAAAAAATATAACACAAAAATGCAGATTACAAACCCTGACTTTCTGGTCCCCAAAAAGAAATGTGACTTTTTTTTTTTGTAGGGAGCTGCCCAAGGAGTGATTCAAACACAACTCTTAATAATAATAATGCTACGTTTATAAATACAAACTTAACAGGTTAAATGGCAAAGGTTTTGACTAGTCTTTCTAGACCTAGACAAAACCACTGGAAATTATTTGCCGTTTCTTCAGCAGTTTTTCGCTTTTTTTAGGAATACGTCTTTTATTCACGGCTGTTTCCAGGGTAGGTAAACGAGAGCGTAAACTCGATTAAAGAATGTATCGGTGTGTTTAACATTTCTTAGCTGCACGGTTTTTAAAACGGGTTATTTCTCCTTACTAAACTATGGGTTGTGTATTTTAAAAAACAGAACGCAGTTGGTTGTCAAATAACTTTGTTTGTGTGCATTCTTCTACTTTTTTTTGTAAAGAAAAAAAAACATTACAAAAAAAATGCATTAACCAACTGTACAAACTGCGAAAGGTCAGCTACACATAGGCTAAAGCTTTGTGTCATTTGCTACAACTTGTCTTTCTTCTGCGCATTTTCCAGTGTAGATAAAGAGATAGATAGGGATTCTTAAAAACTTCCTGTTGCGAGTAGTGGTGTGTGTATTATCGGTGTGAGAAGCTGAGATCTGCTGTGGTATTTTATCTCGACTTGTCTACGGTGATTCCTACCCCAAGTGCAGACCGGACAGACACCACGCGCATTAGGACCAAGACTGCTGTCTTTCCGCCCTCTTCAGCCACTGTCAATCACACTGTCCAGTCACTGCCTTTACTCTCAAGCCATTACAAGTAGCCTAGTGCAGTACAGATACAGGGTAAGAGTGGTAAAACGGTATTCCCAGCTCCTGTCTGCATCCAGTCGCAGAGCAATTAATAGCATGCCCGACACTGATTTGGTTTATGGACTATATTAATAATAAATATCTGGTGCTATTTGCACAATAGGGAATAATAATGGCCAAGTCTGAGAAATGCAACTTGCATAGAGGCATATTATTTAGGGTAAAGTTTATATGCAGCTGACGAATTATAAATTAACTGATAGGCCTGTATTTAAAACAAACAAACAAACAAACAAGAATCTACACGGTTTACAGGGTAAAAATGAAAAACAAACTGCTACTCTTACATAACGAATATACCCGTAGAAGTTAAATTAATCTTCTGAGTTATTTATTCGAGAATTTTTGATGTCGGTTAATGTGTAATTATTCTAGACAATAAGGATACAGCTTTACTTTTGCGATATAATTATTTTCCTTGTACAATACATTTTTATTGTATTTTTCAAAAGTCAAGCAACTCATATATTGGTAGAAGCAATCTAATAATAATAATAATAATAATAATAATAATAATAATAATAATAATAATAATAATAATAATAATAATATTTACAACACATTGTGTTATCGTATCACAGTTTAAAAACAAATGTTATAATCAATCTGTTAAATAAATAACAAAGTTAAATTATCTGCGCATGACGCGTACTGCATTTCGAAAAAGGGCGCTTTAATGAAATTAAAGCACTGTGTGTGTGTGTGTGTGTGTGTGTGTGTGTGTGTGTATGTATATATATATATATATATATATATATATATATATATATATATATATATATATATATATATATATATATAGATATAGTATTATTTAAGGTGTTGATCCACATAGTACCATTATCAAAAATAAAGATGACATATTATTAATGTATTATAATTAAGCTATAATAGCTACCGGGTTGATGAATTAAACGCGGGACATTGTAATATGCCCTTGGTATTGCCATAAGGTACGTATTCCATTTACACATTTCAAAAAATATGTATGCATCATGTAAAGATAATTAAGTTCTATTAAAAAATTCTGATCCTTGCAGGATGTTTTTTACATGACACACAGCACAGAGGGCAATATTTGGTAAGGCCATAGCTATTAATATTTGAATAATGTATGCTCAGTATTAGCAGCTGTTGGATATTGTCCAGAGAAACCTCGAAGAAAAACCAAGATAAAAATAAAATTACACCAGATGACTCCTTTCACATTTATTTTCCCTTAAAAAGCTATATATCAGTACTATCTAATACAGACTTGTATTTAGCAATTGCCTTGCTTGACAAGGCATCCAATTTGAACATTTTCACCGAAATAGATAAATAAACAGTTAGTTTTACAAAACAACAAATAAATAGTAGTCATACTATCATTTCTACATAAAAACATACATACAAAACCTGTCCTTTTTATTCTGGAATGATCTATTCATGGCCAGTTCCTGTTGTAGTTATTTTCACCCAGAGGTCCTGCTTTAATAAAGGAGATGATAAGGATGTTATAACATGGTTGCCATCGTTTTCAATGGGGTATATATAGCAAAATCCATATAAATCAATGATAGGGAGGTTGAAACTGCAGGGTATTTAAATGCACAGGTTCATAACCTGTGATCAATGAGTTTGAAATACCCTCAGCTTCAACTATCGCACTCCCAAACCAGTACTCTGATAATCAACACATAACAGCAAGCTCACAAACAAAATCTGTGCTTAGCAACAACCTACTTGCTATTTATCTATCAATATGGATAATTATTCTATATTACTTTTATCAATCAGAACTCTACAGAGATAAAACTACTGTCACCCTACTCAAGTGACATGACAGATACCAACATAATGACATTTATTGTCCAGGCAAGTCTTTAATTACAGGTACTGCTAATTGTTGCTAATATAATGTGCACCTTCAGCCTCAGTATTGGTAATAATCAAATAATCTCTAAATACTGCCATTATGTTAACAAACAAACAAACAAAAATTTTCAGACAAGACACATTATCTGAGCCATTCGGCTGGTGCCAGTGAAACAAGTTGGGAATCAATGTCTGAGCACCAATGGTAAGGAATGAGTTTATTGTAAATATGGCATCTTATTCTGTAGTTCTTCAAGTCTGTATTTGACAAACTTTCCCTTCATGCTCTGCTGTGATTCGTCAATTCATTTTACTCAAAACATAATTGACCTAATTGTTTTCAGAGTTTCTTTAGGAGAAGATTCCAAAGTGGAGGGAGAATGGGATGGCCCTCTTTGAGTCTGATAGCTTCTGGGATTACAAGAGACGCTGTTTTAGGTTGACCCGTAGTGTGATTGGGTAATGGCTCCAGGGTCATACTAGGTAAAGTACAACCCCATCCCTCTTCTCCCTGTAGCATCACATCCTTAAACGACCCCCAAGATTGTGTGCTTTACATGGATATCATCCAGTGCACATTAAACAAACCCAACACGGTTTTCAAACCCAATGTTTTAAACAGCTAACACACTCTAATCTGCTGACCAATGCCGTCAGTATCACTAGCTGTGGTGCTTGAGTCTGACAATCAGATATCCTAATTTAGCACAACAGCCAGTGATGGCATACTGCCTGGGGACAGAGTGGGAATTAGGTTGCTTCAGGAAGAAAAAAAAACAGAAAGATTTGCTCTGTTCCCTGCTTGTCCTGCAGTGTTGGATAGAAGTGATCAGTTCCTCTTGATGTCTTTAACAAGAGAAAGGTACTTAAGGATGCAAGTTCCTGCCACTGATCCACAACTTAAACCCAGATAAAAGTAACACATTACATCTTCCAAAGAGACAGTGTCTTACACTGAAGCCTTCTTTAAACTGTGCTAAGAAGAGATCAGAGGATGGTACTGATCCTAGTGCCCTAAGTAATTCTGCACATCTTGCTGAAATATTGGGCAAGTTGTAAAAACCAAAAGGCAGCCTCAAAGCCAGAATCACCAGGGCAACAAGTGGGAGTATGGCAGAAGCAACTATGGTAAGAGAGAAAATCCTGAATTGTTCAGTGTCTAGGACACTCTAATAGGAATATAAAAAAATTCAAATGATTGGGTTGAGTTTTTACCATTTTCCCTATTAGTTAATTGTGATTTTTTTTTCAGTTTGTTTCATGATTGGTTTCTATTAAAACTTGTTCTTGGTGAGCCCACAATTGAAATGATTGTTTCCTTTATGAAGCCCATGCTTGGGAAGGGTGATGACATACAGAGATAGCCTGTGATGTCATTTCCTGTTCTGAGCCACACTGTAGGTGGGTTCAGCCTGCACTTGGTCTCTCAGTGGGGAGGGCTGGTGATGACCTCCTGTGAGTCAAATAGCTTCCTGTATGACGAGAGACGTTTTATTTTAGACTGACTGTTAGTGTGCCTGGTTCACAACTCCAGAGTCACAACAGGTAAAGTATAACCCCAGATCTGTCCTCAAAGTATGTCCATGATTTTGTGTTTTAAAATGGATTTCTTCTAGTGCACATTAAACAAACCCAACACAATTTGCACCCCAACCTCCTCTGAACAACTAAACTCTTGACCACTGCCACCAGTATCAGCAGTTGTGGTGTTTGAGTCTCACAGATATCCTAATTTAGCACACTTGGCAGTGATAGCATACTGCCTGGCTTTATAAAAATACCTGAAGGTTTCCTTATTTCTTGCTTACCCTTAAGTATTAGGTAGGTATCCAGATTGTACTTATATTATAAAAGCAGAAATGTTTAACAGTACATGGAAGTCGCTTTGTATATTTTTTTAAGAGCAGTGAGTCTCGTTTAACGATTCAAAGGTAGGCAGTGTTTAGATTGAAAAAGAAGCCTGACATGTTTTAAAGAGAAAGAACTTAGACATGCAAGTCCTCCACACCTTAAGACCAGATAACAGTAACCCATTAAATCCTCCAAAGAATGCAGTCTTACCCTTAAGCCATCTTTAATCTACGCGTCCTCTCCTGCCAAGAAAATAAAAGAGAGATTAAAGTAGGGTATTGATCCCAGTGCCTGAAGTAATTGTGGACATAATGCTGAAAAATAGGACATGCAATTTAAAAATACCAAAGAGCCTCCAAGCCAGAACTACTAGCTTCACTGCTGTTATTATTATTATTATTATTATTATTATTATTATTAATTAATTTGGCAGATGCCAAAGACATTAGTAGTGCAATAATGCATTAGCTGAGGACAGTAACATGGTGCTGAGGTCAGGCAAGTCCCTTGCATAGCAGGAGGGGTAGATCAAGATCAAGTCTAAACAGATGGGTCTTGAGGAGGCGGTGGAAGGCAGTGAGAGGTGGAGCAGTCCTGAAGTTCTCCCATAGCTAGTTCCACCACAGAGTGTTAAAAAATGCTGTCATCACAAAGCCCCTCAGCAAAAAACTAAAACCTGAATATTTGTTCAAAAAAAAAAAAAAAAAAAGGTTAGATGCGGTATTGATCTTAATGTCAGAATAATAGATATGTTATCCTCCTGAGACATGTATCCAAAACACCATAATAAACTGTGGGCTTCTCCAGGACAGTACTGGTATAAACCCAAACCCATTGTGACTAATGCTTTCCAATATTTAAAAAGTAATAATCATCCACCCAAAGCACCCAGTTCCACAATGACATAAAAACTGTTACAATACTGTTTGTCTTGGTATGATTCATCACAGCACAGGGCCATAATGGACAATAAATACAACGAGATTTGTTTAAATTCTCAGTGAGAAAACATTTCCGTTAAGTAAGACAAATTGACCAAATAGCCTATACAGTACCCAGCCAGAAGAGATCTGATATCTGTCAGCATGAACGCTCCCCAGACAGTGGTCTGTGTGGATCAAGTATCCTGAGCTGTGTGTGGTATTTCAGCTCTGCAGGAATGCAAAGGAAGGCTGAACACAGGAAACATGTATAATAGAATATTATTGTCGGTCAGGATGTTCTGTGGTGGAACAGGGCTCAAGTAATTCTGTATGTGAAACAAAACAAAGGTGAAAAACAAAGACGAACCCAAATGTGTGAATTCCTAACAAGGAAAGAACAAAAAATCCACACTAATCCGGTAACTTTTCGTATAGTCTTTTGTTTTTCCAGTAACTTGTGCTAGGATACTATTTTAATTAAGGCATGCCTTTCTAAAGAAATACCAATTAACAAAAACTACAAATATTTAATCACAGCACTGATTAAAATACGCTTCGCTGTTGTTTTGGTTTTTTTTTGTGTGTGTGAGTTTTTTTTTTTTTTTTTTTGCTACGTTTTAAAAGTTGGGTTCAAAACATTTTAAAGCATGAATTCTTCCTTTTAAGCCCAATTTTAATTGAATTCTGTAAAACATGAGAGTGACTTCTCAATTACAAAACCAACATATCTTCTGACATAATTAACCAGGCCTTTACACATGCAGAGGAAATGGTGCAACAAAAACATTTTGAAAAATATCGTTGCTCAATTTGTTTTTAAAGCGTGACACAGAGGCAAACCAAAATTTATTTAGACCGATTTGAAAAACACTTTGATGACCTGCCCTACTAAATTTTAATTAGGGCACTAATATCCTTTTATGACATCTTTATTAAAGTACCAGAAATCAAAAACTGTGAGAACTGTGTTTGATAATAAAACCGTAACACTGTATTAAAAAACAGCTATCTGTATCACAGTTTTTTTTTTTTTTTTTTTTTTTGTTTGTTTTGTTTTGTTTGTTTGTCTGAATCCTATTCTTTTTGCCTGTTGAGCTCCTGAAAATGTGATAACAAACAAGCAAATGTTTTTGGTCTATCTTTTACCCTCATTCTCATTCTCTGAGAGTATTTCCCGGGCTGTACTGGCTAACCATCTCGACCAGTCCAAGGACACCGGAGCACTTAGAAATTACTACTTAAAAGAAAACACTTCTGCTAACCTCCCTGCTTATTCCCTGCCCTTCACTGGACACCACTTGTCTGTATTTGCTATACCTTTACTGTGCCTGTTGTAACATTTGATTCTTTATGAAGAACATGTAAAGCGAATTACAATACTCCAGCACTGTACAAAACCAGAACCATTTCACATGTGTTTAATACTATGGTTACCGCTGGCTGTGTGTTTATCATACGCTGTTGTTTGTGTGTGTGTGTTTTGGCAACTTAGGTATATAGAGAAGCTTGGGAAATTAAAATGATTTCCTGGTTTTCAATCTCTGTCTATCATGCCCACGTCTTTATGAAGTCAAATAGACTCCCACCTGTTCTCATTTATACACACATCCCAGCTGTAGCTCATATGTGCTAATCCCGTAACACAGCAGCCGACTTTGAGCAAACCCTTCTAGTACTTGTACAAATGATTGGGGTTAACTGATATAGACACGTAGGGTTACCTTTTAAAAACAGTAGGACATTATCAGACTGAATGTCATATTAACTAGGCTTTTTTTTTTTTTTTTTTTTTTTTTTTTTTGACGATAACGTGGTGCAAAGTTTGCACTGGAAGAAATGGTAAGCTGACACATTTATACAACCTTCAATTGGAACTGGTGCTCTTGCCTTTTGAGAGAGACTTTCAAGCATTGGATACCATGATGAATAGAAATAGCAATGTAATTGTATAGCTTAAAAATTCAAACCTAACCCAGGCTTTCACATTGGTATTCACCGGCTGTGCCTGCAGACCAGATGAATGTTACTGCACAGGGTTTAATCACTCAATATATTTAAAGACTGGAATCAGTCCTATTGAGGCTTTTTGCCTACGTCAGTAGTTGTGTCTATGAGATAATTTAGCTGATGTTTGAGCTGTTCCCTCTCCGGAAAAACAAATGTCACCGTGACCAAAGCATCTATATGTTTCCTCAAAACCCAATCTTGTTGGACTGTTAGTCAAAGCAATGATAGCTAATTCCCTTCAGATGTACGTCAGTAGACTATATTAGTACATACATACACCGAAATCCTTTGCATCTACCTTTGATGCTTTGGGAAGCTGACAGGATTCCTCAGTTAGCACACAGTGAATAAGCGAATAACCAATTCCTTTTTATCTTTGTGAACATTTAACATATTTGTGATTTACAACAATAATAATAATAATAATAATAATAATAATAATAATAATAATAACATGACTTATTTAATCACACTACAGAATATACAGCGCTTGTTATTTTCAAAGAAGCCTGCTGCTATTACACAGTGCCAGCACTAGAGGACGCCACATCTCTTGTTTCTATCAACATTACCTGTCCAGTGCACCAGAGACTGGTGGCAATAATTCACATGAATCGAGCTTTTACATTTTGTGAATTTACTACCGATATTTATATGAATAACGTATATTAAATGGTCATATATCCATGTTTGCCGACAATCGTTTTAACTTGTCACCCTGCAACCTGTGGATGATTCATCAGATTGGAGTATCAGAGAGATGCTCTACTGGCATATGACATAATTGTGAGAGATATTAGCACATTTGAAGTAAGTACAGTGGCTTGCAAAAGTATTGACCCCCCTTGGCATTTTTCCTATTTTGTTGCCTTACAACCTGGAATTAAAATTTATTTTTTGGGAGTTTGTATCATTTGATTTACACAACATGCCTACCACTTTGAAGATGCAAAATATTTTTTATTGTGAAACAAACAAGAAATAAGACAAAAAAACAGAAAACTTGAGCGTGCATAAGTATTCAGCCCCCCAAAGTCAATACTTTGTATTGCCACCTTTTGCAGCAATTACAGCTGCAAGTCTCTTGGGGTATGTATCTATAAGATAGGCACATCTAGCCACTGGGATTTTTGTCCATTCTTCAAGGCAAAACTGCTCCAGCTCCTTCAAGTTGGATGGGTTCCATTGGTGTACAGCAATCTTTAAGTCATACCACAGATTCTCAATTGGATTGAGGTCTGGGCTTTGACTAGGCCATTCCAAGACATTTAAATGTTTCCCCTTAAACCACTCGAGTGTTGCTTTAGGAGAATGCTTAGGGCCATTGTCCTGCTGGAAGGTGAACCTCCGTCCCAGTCTCAAATCTATGGAAGACTGAAACAGATTTCCCTCAAGAATTTCCCTGTATTTAGCGCCATCCATCATTCCTTCAATTCTGACCAGTTTCCCAGTCCCTGCCGGTGAAAAACATGGATGGCGTTCTCGGAGTGATGAGAGGTGTTGGTTTGTGCCAGACATAACGTTTTTCTTGATGGCCAAAAAGCTCAATTTTAGTCTCATCTGACCAGAGTACCTTCTTCCATATGTTTGGGGAGTCTCCCACTTGCCTTTTGGCAAACACCAAACGTGTTTGCTTATTTTTTTCTTTAAGCAATGGCTTTTTTCTGGCCACTCTTCCATAAAGCCCGGCTCTGTGGAGTGTACGTCTTAAAGTGGTCATATGGACAGATACTCCAATCTCCGCTGTGGAGCTTTGCAGCTCCTTCAGGGTGATCTTTGGTCTCTTTGTTGCCTCTCTGATTAATGCCCTCCTTGCCTGGTTTTGGTGGGCGGCCCTCTCTTGCCAGTTTTGTTGTGGTGCCATATTCTTTCCATTTTTTAATAATGGCTTTAATGGTGCTTCGTCGGATGTTCAAAGTTTCGGATATTTTTTTATAACCCAACCCTGATCTGTACTTCTCCACAACTTTGTCCCTGACCTGTTTGGAGAGCTCCTTGGTCTTCATGGTGCCACTTGCTTGGTGGTGCCCCTTGCCTAGTGGTGTTGCAGACTCTGGGTCCTTTCAGAACAGGTGTATATATACTAAGATCATGTGACAGATCATGTGACACTTAGATTACACACAGGTGGACTTTATTTAACTCATTATGTGACTTCTGAAGGTAATTGGTTGCACCAGATCTTATTTAGAGGCTTAATAGCAAAGGAGGTGAATACATATGCACGCACCACTTTTCCATTCTTTATTTTTTAGAATTTTTTTAAACAAGTTATTTTTTTCATTTCACTTCACCAATTTGGACTATTATGTGTATGTCCATTACATGAAATCCAAATAAAAATCAATTTTAATTCCAGGTTGTAAGGCAACAAAATAGGAAAAATGCCAAGGGGGAGTCAATACTTTCGCAAGCCACTGTATACTCTGAGAGTCTGTCTTATATTCTGATTATATTGAAGGGGAAGCCTCTAATAACATAACAAAACTGACCCACACAATTCGGCACATCAAGTCTTAATTCATCCACCATAAGAAAACTGGCCCACGCAATTGAGCACATGTGTCTGTCTTTGCTTGTGAAAAGTACAGGACTGATTGAGGTGTCCAGGGCAAGTGTACACTGAGGTGTACTGAAAGAGTTGAGGAGCATATCTTTAAATACACCAGTAGCCAACAGCATTATCCCATAGCCCACACTTCTAATGAGCCCACATTAATAGAAGTCACATTTTTACAAGCATATTAAAAAAAAAAGAAAAGCTGTTACCCTTCGGTTTCCTGCAACGGAGTGTGCAAGGTCAAAAGTCATGAGTTGACATTTTCTTTCATTTCCGATGTGAAAAACATGCATGAGCCTATGCTGGAGCATTTATAAAGCTTGGCTTGTAGTCTGTAGCTAGGTCTCAATGCTAGAGAAAGGTGGTAATTAACAATAAATAATATGCAAAGCAACTTTATTTGGATCTCATGAGATCTCAGAAGCAGAGTTGGGTCTAATTTGCACCTTGAGGGCTTGCCAAGAGTGTTAGGTGCTGTGGTGTATGAAGTGGTGTTGGGGGCTCACTCAGGCTACTTGGGGGGCTCCGTTCTTTATTATTATTATTATTATTATTATTATTATTATTATTATTATTATTATTATTATTTTAAATTTCTGTGGACATTAAAGATCAAATTCAGAAAAGAGGTACTGTATTAGAGAAGGAGGTCAGACTGGAGGTGGCAGCATTGAATATGTATGCATGTGTATGTTGATCTTTTTGAAGACCTGAGGAGTACCAGGACATGGGGAATCAATAGTTTGAAGTTTGATAGCTCAGGTGCATAAAGTATAGATGGACAAGCAGTTTCCAAATATTGTAATCATAGGACAACCATTGCAGTACATTATCAACATTGTTAATTGTATTCTGCATGCTTATGCCTGTATTGGTGATACTACTGTAGAGGCCGGGAACTTTATTACCTCTTGCAAGATACGTTGAACTTGGACTGATGCTCTTGAATTAAAGAGCCGGCAGCACTATTTACAGAACAATATCTACCACAGCCCAGACCAGGTGATGTCATCACTGTTCTGGTTCCCAGCGCCTCTACTCTTTACTTTCACAGGGTTATTGTCATATATATATATTTAGTTTGTAGTTTGTATGTTTTGACCACACTTGTACTCTATGCAGAGTGCCAGTCTGTCCAAATTCATGGCAGTCTGTGACTGCTTTAT
Organism: Polyodon spathula; assembly: GCF_017654505.1. NCBI lineage: Eukaryota > Metazoa > Chordata > Actinopteri > Acipenseriformes > Polyodontidae > Polyodon > Polyodon spathula. The sequence goes on along the minus strand of NC_054555.1, from coordinate 5,920,103 downwards.
GTGTGTTCATGTGCACCAGGGATGTGGTTGAGAGCATTTGATCTCACAAGTCAGGCCTACACAGAGAGCCCCTCATTGTGTCAGACTGGACTGGAGAGGGTCCATGCATTAAGATGGTACTTCAGCTGCACAACATTTCACTTTGCAGATCTTTTCTGTGCATTAAACTGCAAATTCATGTTACCTCCAATAGCATTCACATTCTTTTCAATGGAATGCGCTTGGAATAATTATCCAGCTTATACAGTCTTTGGTATTTTTTTTTTCTTTATGGTATACTATACTAGTAACTATATACTATAATATTGGTCACAAACCAGTAAAATTAAAAATTAAAAATCACTGGCTTTTTTTCAATAAAGACCAATTATATACAGTGTCCAAGGTGCCAAAAACTGTATAATGTATATTCTACGCTGTCCAGATCTAAATAAGATACAGAAATGTATGTTGCTAATTCAATATAAGTACAAATTAAACAAACTACTAAAGCTGGTTAGACATAAAGAAAGAGTTTAATAAATAATCCACAACACCACTGTCAATAACATTATGGAATTGTATAAAATTATATTAAGTCACTTAACAAAACTCACTAGTGGCATTAATATATACAACACAGGTAATGGAATAGGGTGGGATGAACGCAATTCCAACAACTTATATAACGGACAAAAGAAACTGCAATAAATAGAAATGATACATATTTACAATATAGATAATAAATGCAATAAGTAGACAAACAGATAAACCTTCACACAAAAGTTGTCACATACAAAAATACCCCAAAAACCCTGATTCTTTTTTTTTTTTTTTTTTAATAGTTGCTTGGTTAAATATATCGAACGAAATGGCTTTACATATAATAGCTATATTTACGGCCTATATATATATATTATATATATATATATATATATAGTACTTATATTTTCGATATATATATCTTTTAAGCTGAAAAGAAGAAAATTGGAAAGACCAAAAGAATACCAGTGTCAGTAGACACACTTTCCTGCCTTCTCCTAGTGCAATTCTAGGAATGGCCTTGGTAAATATCACATTTTGAATAATAGAACTCATGAAGTGCCTCATACAGGCATAACATAATTCCAGAAGCTGATCCATAGGTTATTTTACTTTGCTGGTATTGAACAGTAAACACCTCTAGAGACAGTTTATTCTGGTTCAGTTAGGACAGGGGGGTGTGGAGGTGCTACCAATAATATAAAAAACAACCTTGTTTTAATAAAAGGAAAAAAAATGTTTCAAGTAAAGTATGCTATACCTTTTGACTATTGTTTCCCTGATACGATTTGACCTATTGTTTCCCTGAATCTGAAATTATATATATATATATATATATCTATATATTATATATATATATCATATATATATATATATATATATAGTAAAACAAAACAAAAAAACAGTTTGTTTCAATGACACTTGATAATTATGTATTGTTTGCAACTGATCATGTTAATATCAGACAGCGAATTAAGGACAGTTGGGGGGGAAATGCCAGCGTAGAACTATTATACTGAACTATTTTCAAACTTTTCCTCTGGCAAAAAATCAATTTTGTTTAACTGAGTCTTCTTATTTATGCCAGGACCCTTGTGCACTATCTTATATGTGCCAAAACGGGACTAAAAACCAGTGCAGTTGGTTTTCAATCAAATATATAATTAATATACAAACAGATCTCAAGTTATATACTGACATAACACATATGATACATATCTACTGACAAACCTGCGCTATTCAAAAGAAAATTTTAACTACAAGAAGCATTAACCAAAATTCTATCAATGCTTGGATACATATAGTTTAAAAAAATGTAAAGGTAAAGGTAAAGAAGGAAATAAATAATAATAATAATAATAATAATAATAATAATATAATGTTATATGATTTAAAAGAAAAGAGAATATCTGGAAATGGACTGAAAATAACCAGGCCATTCATACTGCACTGCACCACACAAAACCCACAGCTTTCTGGTATATGATTTTGGAATGTCCATTGATGGGAAATCTGAGTTTTTGTGTTTAAAAAAAAAAAAAAAAAAAAAATGTTGAAAAGTTCTGGTGGAATCGGCGTCTTTGTCCTTCACCTCCTGATGTCTGTCGTTAAAGGGTCTTCTTCATCTGCGATGTCGGTTTCCCCGCTGAGACGTCTTGAACTCTGACTGCTGGACCGAACCCGCGTGTGAGCGTTCAGGTGGACCTTGCTGCCTTTCTCTTTGTCTCCTCTGGAGGTTCTGGTGTGGTCTCGCTCAGGTTCAGGGTGCTGACGGCTCGGGTCAGTGGGGTCTCTACTGCCACCCTTACTGCTGCCTTCTCCGTGCCTCTTCTCCGGGGCCCGGGTTGCTGCAGCCTGCTCTCCCTGCTTGCTGAATGCACAGAAGCCCAAGCTGTCACACAGAGCGCCCCAGTTCTGCTCACACTGGACACGCACACTCCGGGTGATGGCCTCCTTCACCTCCTCGCCACAGCTCAGCAGGATGTTCACCAGCTCCACGTATGGCCTGAAATTATGAAAGAAGCACACATTGAATAATCTTGCAACACCTTGTTTTCAATGACTGTAATCAATCTTTCCAACACATGCACTGTAATTACAAATTATATTACAAGCTCGTTACAGTGTTGAAGACTTACAGCGCTAAACGAACACGGGTTTTGCATGTTTGAACATTGTTTCAGAATTTAAATGAATAATCTGATGTATCTTATTACACTCATCAAATTAAAGTAAGGAAAGAAACTGTCTTCTTTCAGACATAATCATTTTGCATTGATGCAAAAAAAATATATATTTTTGACTAACTGGGCAGTCTACAACAGTCATTAAAACAAGCTTATGAGTAAAAAAAATTATACAAAAACTAACCAAGATAGATCCGCTGACCAAACTTTCATGATAATATAGGAGCAAGGTCTTAATCATTCAAACAAGAGACCACAATCTGAAGGAATGCTTGGTGGCCTAAACGCGGAGTGTGGTCCTGTTTCTGGAAGAGTCTCTTTTGCAGTGAGATGGAAATAAACATCAATACAAGATAAATAACTGTGGCTAATGGTGTGGTCTACCCTTTGAATGAAGTAAACCAGAAATAAGCCTGTGGTTATAGGATGCTTTGGACCAGTCCAGTAACTCCCAATAGCCGCCCACATTCACTTTCCACTTAACTCTCTACATACCAACAAACCGAAACCACACACTAGTTCTCAACCAGCAACCAGACCTTATAGTTTAACAATATCAAGAAATACCAGTGTGATTGTATGTCTGAAATTCAATTCTCTCTGAATTCAGTCTCCGCCGAGTGGCACCCTAGGCTGCAACTGTAAGTCCTCCTTGAAGTTAATTTAACTTGAAGTGTTACTTCAACGCAACACGTCTGGAGAACAATCACCTCAGTCACAGCAGCTACGTTTCTGGAGACATGTTCCAGACACGTGGCAGTTATGTGTATTCTTTTGAGGGAAATGAACTAACTTAATTCGATTGGGTTGTTTTCCTTGCAAATTCAGTTACAGCAATAACTGTGACATTTATTTTCCTCTCATGTCTACTTTGTGTTGAAGACTACTTGGGTTGAGGTGTGACTCTGAACCTAGACAGTTCTGAAAATGATGTAGGTGGGTACCATACTGCTATTTCAAAACAGCATAATGCTTCTCTGCCCTGTGCGTAAAATACAAAGATAGAGCTATTAGTGTCATGAGAAAGTAAATTACCATGACCTATATACAGTATGCACATGTCAAAATGTGAAAGTGAAATACAGACACTGTCCTATACCCACAGATTCTAATACTCTCAATAACTTGTGCTAAAAATGTCAAAACCACATTTCATCACACATTGGATAAGAGGCTGAAGCGTGAATAGTTATCATAGCAGAAAAGGTAGAGGTATTTTAAAAATTCACCAATGAAAAAATGGTGCTGCCGGCCAACGAGACAGAATATGTTGTAATGAAAGCCCTGATTTCACTTTCATAACAGCTGCCTTTCTGATTCAGTTCAGCTCATTATTTTCCTGACCGGTATTCATTTCACAAAAACAAAGAGAGCTGAAAATCAGAGGTGGAATTTAGACATGGTCATACCTGCTTACATGGCTGCTCAAGGACTATGGATTCACTAACATGCTCACTTGTTTTCTAAACATTCAAGTCAGACACCTACCCCTTCAGAATCAGGTCTTGAAAGCGGATCATCTCGACCATGACAATGACGTTCTCCTTCGCTGCAGAGCACAGGTTATGCTTGAGGTAGCACTCTCTCTGCAGCTGAACCACCATCTCCTTGATGGCCAGGCACTTGCGGCTGATGCAGCTAAATTTTTGTCTCAGACCATGAGCCATGCATCTGAGCGCATCTTTGATGAATGACTTACCCTGGGAAGATTAAAAAAAAAATAAAATAATAATGCAATTCAATTCATACTTTTTATTTTTATCAACAGCAGGCCAGCATGCCAAAAGATTTTCACAATGGTCTCACTCGGCATGGCTCGGCAGCCTCCTTATGGCTTGAAATGTGCACCCAAAGGCTCATGATACCCAGCATTCCTGATGGAACAAACTGTGAACTGTTGGAACTGCTAAGCAGGTGTGACTGCAGGGTCTTTATTGACTGCTAGAAGCACAAAACTGTGCAGTGTATAAAACATATAACATCCAGATGTTAGATAGACAGAATGCTACAGCTGCAAGCTGCAACCAGAACAAAATCAAAGACCACTGTTTCAAACCACCTAAACATCACAGCTAGCAACTGATTGGGGAAGATGACAGCTGCAGAGGATAATAACACCTAAAAAGGAATCAGTGAATATGCACAAAACACCCAAATATTGAATTGTTAGAAGATAGGCTGTATTGGCCATGGCAGTGTCGGGGAAGTTGAGCATCATGTTTTTTTTTTCGTTTTTTTTTTTCTTCCTTGCAACTTGGCATGGCTTATAGTGCACCCAACTGTAGCAGCTGTATGAAACGCGTTTGCATTGATCTTATTGCAATGTATACTTTGTGGTCTGTGCCATGCAATTATCAAATCTCCGCAATAACATCTGGACAAAGTAATAGATGCTTGTTTACCTGTGCATCAAACTTTCCTGCACTGTGGAGAAAATTCATGCATATCTCATGCAGCCCTTGGATTTCACAGGAGTTGTTTTCAAAACACTCAAAAACGCCACATCCAACGTCGCCAGCACTGACCAGGCAGTGCTGTATCTCAGCTAGAAAAAAGGGCAGGAGGGTTGCAATTAGACACTCACCAATACATTAAAACTCATACCTTTCAGGTAAAGCTGTTCATTTGAGGACTTGTGGGATTCATATCATGAACTGCTGATTGCATCACTGTTCAGATGCAGTAACTTGGATTAGATTGCCACCATGTATTGTAAAATCATACAGTTTTATTCCTATAACAATGCACTTACCTATTTATTTATCCATGATTATATCTGAACGCATCAACAGATTATCCCAGCCCCAGAGCCAGGTGGTAATTTAGATTCAGCATGATATAGCACTGTAAGTAACATAACTCAATTCAAACATATATGAATTGGAATGTAACTTCAGAATCTATACCCTTGTGTTTCATGTAACTAAACATACTGTACTATGCTGAAGCCCAAAAGCATATTTTGTGTGTCATGGATGTTCACTTTTATAAGGGCTTTGCTTTGCAGTGTTGTATCAACACTATGACGTCCAGGGCCCTTGAGAGCTGGTGCATCTGATACTACTTTACCATTATTTACAGAAACACGGTTGGTCGGAGAGAGATGAAGGCGTGAGAAAAAGATAATTTCTGAAATGACATACACATGGCTGCTGACGCCGTGTGCACTCTGCCGCAGCCTAGAGTACGGCTGACATGAACTATTCAAGCGCCCTAAGCATAAGAAAAGACGTTGTAAGAACTTGTATATACAAAGCCACTGATACATTCAAATTAAGCATTTGAGAAATTGATTGTAAATCGCTGTGGGCGAACTAATCAGTTTAATCGCGATCGGATGATGGGGTGCTTGTATTTGTAAATGTGAATTTAAATACGACTTTATTACATTTTATAGAAATACAATAATAAATAAACCAAACCTCCAAAAAAACAGCTGTAAAAAAATCAAAAGGTTATAGTTTTTATTGTGTGCAAAAATATTCATTTTGAGCCTGGTGAAGAAACAGCCAATTCTTAAAATAATCCCCAGGAAAAAAAAAAAAAAAAAAAAAAACCCTGAAGAAACGTATTTAGATATTTCACAATCGTTTAAAAGTATGATTTTGTTTAGGTTATAAACATATAGTTTTACAGACACGAGCAGAGTAAAACATGAGCCAAAGAAAATTAGGATTTCTGGGCTGGCTTGTGGATTTAAAAATCATTCTAATCAACAAAAAGGTCCTCTGTGAAAGAGAGTATAGAGTACAGCTTTAATTTCTTCTGTGCCGGAAAATGAGCCGCTTTGCTTGTGTTGGCATATGAACGGGAATGTGCTTGGATAGCACGAGTTGGCCCCAACGTGCTGTGAATAGCACAGCGGTGTAATTCACATGTGGGAAGCCTCTAATGAGCGATCGTGCATTTCGGATCGTTTTGGTGGGTTTTGGAGACGGAACGCGCACGGTTAAATCCTAATTAATTTGTTCACAAATGGATTCTGCGGATTTTGGAACAGCTCCAGTTGGTTTAAGCCAAGCAGGATCTCTATAGGCAATACAAAGGGGATCAAATCATGGGACGCGTGCAGCTGTCCTTGGGTTATTGCATCATTCCGCATTGTATGAATTACCCGAAAATGAGATCAGCCAACTTTCAAAGACTTTAAACTTGTAATACTGTGACATAGTCATATAGGTATTGCGGATGAACTGCAGTCTGCAGATTCAGCCATCTATACAATCAACTGAATAGTTAATATATCAGATATTCGGGATTCTTGATATTTCTTCTTAGTAGCTAGCCATATATTGCATGCTTGATGGGGAGTTTGCATCGGTTTTCTTTTCTTACTATTTGTTAAAAGCTAAGTGGTCTATGCAAATATGTTGTACAATATTTAGCATTTTTAAAGCGATACAGATCTATTACAAAACATCAATTTGCAAAACACGTGCTAGCGCATACAATACTAGCAGTAAAATGCCTCCAGCATCCAAGGTCCTGGACAGCCTATCGTTTAATATTAAACCCGAGTGAGCCAAGCACTACAATCACACATTTGAGCCGCACCAATGGTACATTGCTGTAGCCTTACCTGTATTCTGCAGAGAAAGGCGTCCTTTTTGCTGGCTGGAGAGTTTTTCCCTGTCTTGCTGGTTATCTGGAAGATCTGTAACATCCACCCCCGCCACCTGATCAATGACCGTGAAAGTCAGCAGGACTGTTGCTAATGTAACCAACATTTCTGCTTGCATAGTTTAGATATAAACTAGTAGATTTTTTAAAAGATCTTTTTTTTTTTTTTTTTTTTTTGCCTTGTTTTAATTTACCACTGCTTACATTAGCCAGCCGTGAAATAGTCGCTGTGCAATGTAGTGCTGAAAAGTGACTAGGACTGTAAGAGATGCTGCCTATATTTCCAAAGCTCTGGTGTCAGTTTGAATGAAGGAGTAAAGCAGGTGTTGTCATTCGGAGCTCTTGACCAATCACAAAGAGAAGCATCCATATTCAAGTTTAAGGGGCGTGGCTGATCTGAAAGTTCTCCAGACCAATCGCAAAATACTTGCATTCCAAACTTTCTCAACTAGGGCAGGGGGCGGTGAAATTTTTACAAATGTTTGTATACAATACTTCTTTGATTGGTAATTTGATTGTCCAACGGTGTTTTATATTCTATTATATATACATTTGAATCAGTGTTAATTGTTACCTCTCGAATTTCTCAATAAGTTTGAATGTAATATAATATTTCATTAACATGAAGACTCCACTTGAATGCGTAACACTTTTCTATGATTTGTTGCTCATTGTAAAAGTATCGTTATTTTAACTATACGGTATTGGTAAATAGTCAGTGATTGGTACAACGTCTATGACACAGGGGTATCAGCGTGTGTGTGGTGGGGGGACAGAATTTGAGAAAATGTCTCCAAAAAGATAGTAACTTCTGAAAAAAACTATTTGTAAAACATCTTTTTAAGAACTGAAAATGCCTTAAAAAGAAAAACAAAAAAACGAAAAGTGCCAACATATTTCGTTTGTTGTCGACTTTCACCCCCTATGTGGAGTTTTGTCTGACTGGAGTTATGTATAGTAAATAAAAATACGTGTGTGTGTGTGTGTGTGTGTGTGTGTGTGTGTGTGTATACAATACCTCTTTCAATGGTGTATTTGCTTAATGTATGTGCACGACTATAGTACCTAATCTGAAAATGATGCAAACCCACAGCAAAATTACTCTAGTCATGTCCACCAGACAATGTTCTTTGTACAATCTGTAATAATAATGACGAAAATGTGTGTGTGTGTGTGTGTGTGTAATATTGGCAAATGGCGCTGGATTTTGTTTTGTATTTTGCAGCAAAGCGATGCTTAAATTCCTTTTGCTACCAACTAATTAATTAATTGCATTAATTAATTAATTAATCTACAGCATCATGTTTCTAAGTAGTCAATAGTGCCGACCCTGTATTAAAATAAATACATCTACTCTATGTCTTGATGTATACAGTTCGTTATTAAACTGTTTATCACCACTATCTAAACAGGTTTCATATGTATTGTAGCTATCGAGATACAAGTTGGAAACAAGTTGTGTATCGGGTCCAAATTACACTAGTCTTACAGGTCTAGGTCATTGTGTAAGGAGGGATGGAGAATCTGGTGCGTTCCAGTCCCAACAAAACAAGTTAACCATTCTGAATCATAAAACCATTAACAAATATTGTTAAGGGGCTGTGAAAGGGGGACGAGGTGACGGGGACTAGACTGGACAAATCCATGTATCCCCCGCCCCCCACTACTGAGAGTGGGTGGGACTTGCCCTCTTTGCCCCCACGCCCCCGCCGCAGCAGAAGCTGCGTGTGTGTGTTCTGCAGTCTAAAGAAACGATCGTGTGGTATTCATTATGTAACAGAAAATGTTTGAGAAAAAGATGCATCATCTGTGCCCTTCATTGTAGTGTGACAGTCAATGTTGGCAAGTTCGCAATAAAAAAGGGGCACCGCTGCAATTCTTGGCATGAGTTACATCCGTCACCCATCTCTTTGGAATGGCAGCTGTTCCGCTCAGCACATCGTCCCACAAAGACGAGAATACAACATTCAGACATCACGTGACACCAAGAACGTGCCAAGCAGGGCACTCCATGACCAGGCAGTCAATGCATCCCATTCACTACAGGACAGGCTGTAAAAATAGCTTTCTCCCTGCAAAGGATTCATTTACGTTAAGGGCAATACACTCTAATAAATGTGAATAACAAGCCACAAATCCCGGTCAACTCACTCACTTTTTTAGATCTAGAAACTCCACTTTGAAGCATTTACATTTTATATAAATGTGTTTGATATCAATATTTGGGCTGGGTCATACTCATCCCTTTTGTCAATCAACAAAGCAAGTCATGTTATTATAAAACATAAAATAAGATTGTGGAATAATTTATTTGCAAGTAAAATGGTTGATGTTAGATTAACATATCGACACAACATCATTGATGGGATGATCGTTGGCTGTTTTGCTCATTTTTAACACTTGTTCACATAACGTTGTAGACGTTACAAATGTCATTGTGATACAACCACTAGACACTTTTTGCCTCCACATGAGTTGCAGCAAACAGTTAATTATACATGACAAAATAAAGTATACAGTCCAATAAGGGTATGTGGTAAATCTAGCCAAGTATCGAATAATATACATTTATCTTGCTATACTAAAGTATACTTGTGCCAAAATATGATAGTATAATAGTACTAATAGTATACCAAAACTAGACTATTTTGGCACAAGTATTCTTGCAGTATAGTATTTTTTTGTAAGGGAAATATATACCATTGTAATATCTGTTTTGGAATAATGACCATTATAAAACACACACCAGTTAGTTAGCAGTACTTTGCGTCCAGTCATATTCATATTGTAGGGTATTATCGTGATTTTGACAAATTATGCTTCAGACCTATAGCCCTATCTTCTGACAAATGTACATTCAAATGTGAAACAGATGGCAAAAACGTACATAGCTGCCCCCCCCAAACCCCCCCCCCCCCCCCCCCTCCCCTGCATATATATGTGAAGTAATTAAAAAAAAAATTTTTTTAGTAAAAGTCAACGTAGATCTATTAAGATATATTAAACATGTATATATATATATATATATATATATATATATATATATATATATATATATATATATATATATATATACATATATATATTGTGCTGTAAAAGCATCTATTAGCTTTTAATGCACTTCAAGTTATGAAATATGTCTCGTTGTTTAACCCTGACGCTGAAGCATATGACGACATTTTTGCTGAGGAATGTCTCAAAGGTGCGCAACCAAACGTCTATCACGGGCCGCATATCCAGAAAACTAGTTTAACCTAATGTGTACAGCGGGCTGCACATTGCTGAAGAATAATCCGAGTTTAACCCTTAGCTGCAATATACAATTAATTAAAACAGTTAATTTTAACAGTACTGTTAAGTACTACACGATACACATCCAAACAAAATATACAAAACAATTAAAAACAAAGGATTAATATCGTACTGTTACCATGTACACACACATTGCACAATAATGTGCAATGTGTGTGTATATACACAATAAGTATATATACTTACTGATTATATTTTAGTTTATTTGAGTTGTGGCTGTTGCAAGTCACACTGACGTCACTTCCTTAGCAACAAGCCTCCAATGTTAACTTGGGAATGGACTCTTTCAATGCAGCGGGTTTGTGCATTTAAGAAAACAGAGGAAGACTCGTGAAATTAGTTGGAGACAAGCTTTTTAAGCGAAAATTTTGAAAGAAACAAGTTAACAATGTTTAAATCTATCTATCTATCTATCTATCTATCTATCTATCTATCTATCGATCGATCGATCGATCGATCGATCTCTCTCTCTCTCTCTCTCTCTCTCTCTCTCCATATATATATATATATATATATATATATATATATATATATATATATATATATATATATTTATAAATATAATTCCCCTGTGAAATGGAATTAATACATTGTCAGGTCGCCGCAGATAGTAAACGAGCCAAAAGTTGAGTGCCCCTTGAAGAACACACCCTCAGAGCTGACCAATCAGCGATGGCCTGAAGCCGCAGACTCCTGCAGTCGCACATTTACTGCAGCGGATGAGCCAGACAGACGTATGCCCACTTGACGGGTTTATGGCAAGCCTCATACTTGACATTTAATTGATTTAACTACCCGATTTTTTTTTCTCAGCAATCTATATGTTTATGTTATGATTAAACAATTTGCATACTATTTCATTATTATACATTTATAGTATGTGTAACTACACAGAAGTAGCAAGCACGTTACAATTATTAGCAATTGCAATTCTGAACTCTGTTGTAACCCAGTTGCACCCATATTATTTACTTTTATAAATATAATTTTAAATATAGAGGAAATAATTGCTCACCTGGACATACTATTTAAATACCCCCTGAATTGCAGAAGTTAACCCCTTGTTTTCAGCTGCTTTTTCACTTTGGCAGGTGAAAATAAATGTTTTTCATACAAGTTGTATATTATATTTAGGTTTGCAGGGGAGTTGACGCCTTAGCATTATTTCTTTTAATATTTTCTGAAGAAAAAAACAGCATATCCAATTAAAAAAAAGCTATTATGTTAATTGATGGTGAATTAAGTCCAATTAAGACTAATCTAATGCACATTTTAGCTTGCCTTACAAATACAAACGCATTCGGGGTTATGTACGTGGCAACACAAAGCCTAGTACTGACATGGGTGGTTGGTTCCTTTCTGCTGTTTATTTTGGATTAAATCCTCACATGTTGCTTGGCTTGGAATTCATCCCTTGAATTTGACATTTCACAGAAATTCGAATGCGTTGATAAAAGTAGTCCATTGAACCTAAACTTGCTTAAACATTATGAGGCCATGTGAATCTGCCCAGTCAGTGAAATACATAAACCAGAACTCTCTTCACATTACTGGCTGCATTTTTGGGTTACCTGAACAAGTAGAAGGAACATCATTCACGAAGGAGGTTGTGCAGCACTTCTCACTTTCCCCATGTTAAACTGGGAGCAAACATTCAACCTCAGATTGGGCACAGCAGCACAAAAGACAAGGAGATGTATTCAATTGGTCTAAACACTGCCCTCCTTTAAATCACTAAAAAGACTCTCCCTGCTATTTCCAATATTGAAACGCAAACATGCATGCACTGTTACATGTTTGACTGTATCGGTAGTCTCTATATTATCTCAGTGGCAGTATTCTGATCTACCAGTGATAGAGCAATTGAATAGACAGCAAGGTCCCTGAGATTATTTGTCCTTTCAAACTAACATTCACCTTCTGCCCCTTCATACAAACAGGGCTAAATACTGTACAAGAGCTGGTTTTAAAACTCATTTACATACTGCTGATTCTTAAACCCCAATTATAATCCAGTTGCATACAAATCATTATTTTGAATTATTAAAAAAAAAAAAAAAAAAAATCAGATGCTGCATTAGATACACCTCAAGCCATTGACACATTCTCAGTCAGTCAGCCATTATGCTGCATTCCTACATGTCATCTTAGCCCTTGAAAGCCTCATGTTAAAACCGCGTAATACTGCATAACACCTAAAGCACCAATGAAGGTAAAGGTGCTTAAGGTTGCTGGCATGACTACTTCTAAATGGCTCTTTAGCATTAATTAGTACAATAGGCTTACAATTGTGTCACCTTTGCAGGCGTCTAATAACGTAAGCAGTGGCAGAAGCTTTTTCCTCGGGTGATTGATTCACTTATAATAACCGATTCTCACTCTTAAAAATAACATGCCATCCTCTCATTTAGCCAACTCGATTGTTAACGAAGAGAATGGCAATATCAAGGTTTCAATGCACGCTGTTCTCGCATTATTTTTTAATCTCAGATTTCGAACCTCGTACAATGCAATGAAGTTTGAAATTAGGTTTATTCTTTTTAAGGCGGTAGTATTAATACAGACCGCATATTTTTGCTGAACTTTGTGAAAAAGTGTTTTTAACATTGTAAGTAGAGACATGTGCATTTTACCAGACATCCTTGCAGAAATGGTTGTTCACGAAATTTACAGCAAATACACTTTTTACATGGGACCTGTATAATTATTTCGAAACTTTTATTACAGTTGGGCCCCACAAAGACAAAGAATGAGGGTGGTGTGGAAATAGCTTTGGAGTGACTCTATTTTGCAAGTACTTGCATGATTTTATTTGAATGTTTGAATAATGTCACACCTACACAAATGGCTGCTAAGTAACATTTATAATATTGTATTAAGTTATGTATCTGTCATAACCTGAAATGTAATTATTTAAGCTATACTGTCTGCAGTGTATGCATGATGTCACTTGCACATGTCATGTGGTCCTCTAGACCTCTATAAGCTGTGTAAGAGCTGTGTAAAATGAATATGAAGTAGACATATTAATCTGGGTCCCAGTAAAATACAGATTTATTATCAACAGAACTTTAAAGATAAATCAAGGTTAATAAATAACATAGGAAGAGCTCAGAACATGATATGCAGCCCCTTACTGAGCCCAAACTGTAGTTGAGGCATGATTATGGGATGAAAATACCTCTGTAGAAGTGTGGATACAGAAATCAGCCAGTCCTGTGTGCCACACCTTCTATGTAACACCTTATATCATGATTTCATCATTTTGACAAGGCTGTGTCTATACATATACAGCAGAGTCTTCATTTAAAGACTAACGTCATTGACTGATGTTAAACATGTACCATCTCATCGCAGCCTCTCCCATGAAATTGCACATTCAGATCTTCAAACCTGTTCCAAGTTCCTTCAGATCACTGCAATAACAAGCCCAGCAATCCTTGTTAATCCTGTTTTATAGATTCCTAAATATCCTGTGGGCAACCGTCTTGTAAATTCATATCCTGTGACCCACCACTCCTCTTTCAGTTGTACTGCTGGGGGACTGAATATCATCATTTTGAAGGTTTGGGGTTACATTTTGATTCAAGGTTAGGATTAGATTTAGGTGTAGATTAGATGCTCCTGGATGAGAAGCTGTTTCTGAAGCATGTGCTTCAAAATTTCTGAGCAATTTTCAATGATTAATAATCACTAATCATAAAGAAGAGACGTTCCAACAGATGTTCTGGGAATCTATGAGACAGGTACACCTGGTTATCTGGTTATTCAGTATTATTATTATTATTATTATTATTATTATTATTATTATTATTAGAGCACATGACGTATTACAACTAGAGGATGCATCTAGTGTACTTGCAGGCAACGGTCCCTCTCAGAAGACTGTGTCATCTTGTACACTTAATGTGCCCTATAATTATCACTTCATAACACTTTAGCATTTTAATTAGCACATTACTTGAGTAAATCCTCATGTCATGTTACAAGGTAATTATAAGGTTTATAGTTCTTATAACAATGTTTTGCTATAGCAGTGCAGAAATGTAACTCTTTGATATTGTATGACAGGGATAGGAATTCCTCCTCCAGCACTGTGTAGATCAAAGAGCTGATTTCCCATTGTTGGTTTAAATGTGAAGCCCCAGAGCTGTGACTGATTTAAGGAACTGACTTGTTGCAGAGCACAGTGTTGCCAGTAAGTCCTTCAAAACGTCACCCTTAACACCACGTGAAGAGAGAAAGCAGGAACTGCCTGAAGAAGCTGTCAGGGATGTTGAATCACTGGAGAAACATATAGTGCGAAACAATGAAAGGATCTGCTGTGCCGTACCACACCTACAGCATGCTATTAAAAGCACAAAACTACAATCCAGCGCTCTGGCACCTGTATTGCACTAGTCTCTGGGTACTGTTACATTAAAATCTTGTAGTTCTCTTCAACAAAAGTTAGCATAAAATCATATATTTATGTATACAAGTAATTAAATGAAGGCAGTGTAAATGAAACTGGGGAAGATTGTGATTCAAATGATAAATTGACCACAGTGAATTTATCAGCCATCTAATACTTTAGAAATATAGCCCATAATGTCAAAGTCAGCGCACACCGACATGCACAGGATAAGCAATAGTCTTAGGTTAGGAAATGATATCCAGCTATCGTGTAATCAGTAATGGTATATGTTTCCCATTTCTACATGTGTCTAAGGAATGATAGGCTTCAGACAACTGTCAACCACAGTACCTAGTAATGTTCAGTACAGCATTTAAAAAACAGACGCCAGTTGTTCGGATCATTGAACTGGAAATGGGTGGTCAAAAAACTGAATAGTTTGAGTAGATAGGTGATGTATATTTAACCCTCCTATTATGGTCAGAATTTAGGTACATCTTTTATGTTTTAGGTCATACTGACCCAGTGCAATTTCAAACTAATTTAAAGAACCATAAATTGATTAAATGTTTTTATTTGCAAAGGTTTTACTCTTTTATGCTGTTTTAGTCCAGGAGCTGTGATAAAACTTCTTTGACTGCCAACCTGAGAGCTCTTCATTTTGGAATGACTTTACCAGTGAGATGCTGCTGCAACACTGACAGAGAAAATTAGGCTCTGCCTTATAGATATATATTGTTTGTTTTCTTTTGTTTATAAATATCTCCAGACAGGTGCAGCCATTTTCAGAAATAATAATACAAATATAGTAATAAAATAACAAATTAAAGAAGTTTGTTTTATTCCTACACACAAATCTACTAGATAAAAGACACGGGTCACAGTGACCCGAAAACATCTTATTTGTATACATGACCTGATATAAACATCTCAAAGGTTCTGTTTACTGTGTATAAGATAATGACCCCAACTTAGGAAAAGTCATAAAATAGTATACAGAGAATGAAAAGAAAAATAGCATTTAAGCTAATTGGAAACTAGAGTCGGGTCATAGACCCGAAACCTAATAGGAGGGTTAAGGGGCTCTGTATGTCGCTCTTGGTGTTTTTCCCCAGCTCATGCAATTGCTGGTCGCACATCTTTAATCGACTTTGGGAATTCAATAAAAAAAACTTTGACTTGCATTCACCTGTGTACATTGGTGCTATTTAGCTGTATTCACCAGTAATTTATTGAAGTGTTTCCTATTTTGGCTGGCAAACATCTCACGATTTGTAATATGTGGGGCATGTCCAACAGGACATATTTGTTTATAGGTTATAGTATGATCCTGTTACAGAAGCTCAACTATTAACAAATAACAAATGGACTGATTTTGCTGTGAACAAATTCAAAAGGAAATGCACTACACCAGTAACACTGAACTGAAATGTATTTTTATATAGCGCCCTTCAAGCCAAGGCATCCCAGAGTGCTGTACAAAGTTAAAAACAAAATAAAACAGCTCATGTATACAATACACTCCAGTTATAACCAACTGTTTAAAAGCACATTTAAAAAAAGCATGTTTTCAATTTAGATTTAAAAGAATCCAGTGTTTCAGCCTGCCTAATGATAATTGGAATAGAGTTCCACAACCAAGGAGCACAACAGCAAAAAGCTTGGCTCCAGCTGTTTTAAGACAACGTTTTGGAAAAATTAAAAGTTCTGCATTTTCTGATCTCAAAGAACGACTAGGAAAAGGAGTTGGTAGTACTTGGAGATAGGATAGCCCTAATCCGTGAAGGGCCTTATAAGAATGATAGTGACTTCCATTCCATAGTCTTTTTATTCAAAATGGTGGCCTCTGAAATGTTCAAGAGGCAATACCTTGGTTACCAGGAGCTGCTTGTAGTGCAAACCTGTATAATCCAGTCTCTTGGGTGTTCACTGAACCCTAGCTATGCCTTGCACCTCACAGTGTCCCTGGGGGTGAGGTTAGCTGTTTTCAAGTTATTTGCTTCTTGTTCCAACTAGTTTTCAATGTTAATTGTCCTGCTTTTTTTATTATTATTGTTCCTTTCGTTATTCTTGTTGCTTTTCCAGTTCCCGATTCCCTTGTCCCTGGCCTCTCAAAGCAATGCTAATGGTAGATTCCGGCTCAATGGAGCTAACATATCTGTGTCAGGGTTAAATAATTACTTACATGTAAACAGCAGCACCACTGATCTCTCTGTGTACACCTTTGTCTGTTTCATTATGTAAGCGAATAAGGCATTATGCCTAATGATAAGAAATCACCAATGCTGTGTTGTATCAATACACAAAAGGGAAATATAATGTATTGCAATATATTGAAAAAAACATTGTATAATACAGTATATTGGTTAATAGAGCAAATATATTAGAAACACTAATTTTGATCACACTGTTTTGATCACGTAACTTTCAAGATGTGATGTCTATCTTTAGAAAAGCACCACAGAAGAAAAGCATAATGGTACCAAACAGTCAGCTACCAAATGTTCTGGGCTCTATTGTTTAAATATATAAAATTTTAATTGTGTTCCATATAATACTCATTAAAGCTAAAATAACTGCTATAACCATAAAGCTTGAGCGTGTAAACATAACCAAGTTCAAGGCAGGCCAGATGTTTTTGCTTAATTTTCAGCCGCAATCACAAATATCTTCATTACATGCACAGTTAATTATAAATGTTACATTAACACATCTGCTATTGCTGAAAATGTAAGATTAATATTATTTAAATACTTGGACACCATCAACACTGGAAACTGAATATCTACGAGCTATTGTACACAGAACTGACATACATTTTGTTCTACATCTGTAAAATAAATGCTGTCAATAAACCCACAATAGCACGTAATAGAATAGTGGTTAATTTAAAGGACGGTGACTTATTTGTAATATATTTACACACTTTCCCCTTTACTACACTTTCCATCATGCATTAAAGATTGTTGACTTTGTAAACTGAAAGATCACATGGTTATGTAAGTACACATTCCGGTAAAAGGTTAACTGGGAAGGCGTCAGTCAACTGACCACTGGATCCAGCCGCAGCAAAAGCTGACTTGACTTGATTCCCATGCAGCAAAGCAGGGGCGTGCTTTCCCAAAGCCATTAAACAAAAGGCTTGAAACTCGATCTGCCCGTCACAAGGCCAGTGTGGAAGCTGACATGAGCTCACATTTAACACCTTCCTTCCCTAAAGCTAGGGTCACAGAAGAGAAGAGAGAATACATAGTGTTCCAGAACTACCTGTGTTCCCATAGACCCCACACCCAAACCACCGGTCACATTCCCCAAAGTCACATGGATAATTAAAGCACCAGTTATTTCCACCTGGTCCCACCACACAAGCTCAGAAAAAGGAAGCGGATAAATCACTGTGACAAGTAAATAATGTGGGGAGTTACCCATGGGTCAAGACCCTGTGGAGTTGCCAGGAACAGGGATGGCACCCAATACTATATTAAAGCGAGCTTGTAGAAAAGATTGCTATTAATATTTCCACTAGTGCATGACATGCTCCTTTCAAGTGAAGGCGGAGTGACTGGGATTCGCTTCTGCACCTAACTTGATTGTTGAACTAATCAACAGTTTTTTCTTCTGCAGCTTTAATTTAATTGATAATCCTCAGCATCATTTACAATAGATATTCATTAAATCACTTCTTCCATCAAAGTGATTTGGAGTTATGAAGTCTGGCCATTCCAATATCAAACCAGAACTGCAGTCTACAATCTCGCCTAAAAGGTTACATAAAAATTAAAAGAAATTGCCAATATGTATCCTGTTTTAGTACAGTATGATTCCCAGTTATAAAGTTATCTAATATATTTGGTTGACGACCCACCATTTGGCAGAGACCTCTTTAGGTGACTTTCTCCATGAGAGTGAGTTGAAGAGCCAGCCCCCAGTCCTAGCTGTGATTCAAACCAATCTGATCTTGGTTTGTTGCCAATAGAAGCAAACCAGACTGATTTCAAATGGATTTCATCAGTCCCAGAGCAGAGGAAAACTTTCTTTACTATTACTTTTCTCTCCGGACAGTGAATTGTTTTATTATGTTGTAAATACTGTCAGTTGCTCTGCGGCCCACATGTTTGACCTTGTTCACAAAATCAACTGCTGATCTAAAACGATCCGCATGTAGAACATAGGAGTCAATACTATTCACACAATGAAAAGGCTAAAACATCCTTTGTGTTCATGAATAATTTCACAACAATCTTTGATGCATTACTCAACCCTCAACGAAGAGTAAGTGTGTCACCTTCCAGTCTGGTCATTTCAGCCATCTGTGTCGACAAATAGAACATCATAAGATCTAACATGGTAGGGTCAAATGGAAATCATTATGACTGAGAAAAACTTCAGTGGTCACATTCAAAATGAAATCTTCACCTTGCACAACCCACTTTACCTGATTTATAGCATTGCACTTGTAGTGGCACAGGAACAATTTTTGGGGGGTGCTAAAAGCCATTGAACAAAACTGTAACCTCTGTATATGATGGAAGCCATGCAAAACTAGGGGTGCTGCCGCACCCCCAGCACCCCTAGTTCCAGCGCCCTTGTGGACTTGACTGTTTGGGTCTTTTTTTTCTCAGACAATAAGATGTGATATGGCTTTATTTCTTATTGTTGAGAGCCAGCTATATCAACATTTAGTTAGATTCAATTGTGCCAGTGGAAGGTTTTTTTTGTCCAGGCTTTGAGCCATTACTTTTAATATATGCTTCTCCCAAAGCACTGCACTAATAAAATCACTAAGACACCAGGGTGCCAAAAGAGCCTCTCTGATTCCCTGCATACAATTTAAACTATAAATATAATAAAGAGTATAGTATTATATAAAAACAAAAAAACAAAACAGATGTTATTAAAATGAGAGGGTTGACAGGCTGACTCATTTCACAGTATCCACTATACGCCATATCTTTTCACACTGGGTATGCTTCTGTGATTGGACAGTAATGAGGTCATTGTACATTGTATTTCCATTTAATTACAAGGGCACCCTTTGGAGAAACAATAAAAAGAAGTGCATATTTATTTATCTGCTTGCTTGTCCAATCCAATCCAATTCTGTTAACATGGCACTCTGTTGCAAAGGTTGTGAATTAAATTAGATTGAAGACTTTATATAAACAGTCAGCTTGCCAAAAAAAAAAAAAACTTAGTGAAACCTCAATAAAAAGCACATTGGTAGAAGCGAATAAAATTACTATTCAAATCAATTTGGCTTTCTGTAAACTAACCGTAAAAGAGGTGATTTCATGATTCAGGTGAATTTACGGGCCCATCGAGGCTATAAAAGGCACAGAAAGAACGTGGTAATAGCGGCATTCTGTCAGCCCAACTCGATGAGCTGTGACCATGTGTTAGTTATAAGCTGATGCGATACATACGGAGCACTGTAGTGTGTTAATTGTAGAGCTATCTCTCCACACTCACACCATGTAGTAAATAGATTTAAATATTCCAAAAATGCTTTTACTCAGCTAAAAAGTAAATAACATGAGATCCTAAGCACTGGATAGCTTTATATGATAAAGTAAATAAGTGCTGCTTCTGCTGCGAGATTGACTTTAACTATACACTTCAGAAAGTGTATAGTAGACATCTACTTAAGATATCTGGTATAGGATATACTGCAAGTACTCAGTCCTCACTATTTAAAATGCTTCAATCCTTTAAGCCCAGGATAAAATAAAACAAAAATCCACACTTGCATTTGAATGTGTCTTTGTGAACTCGTATCTGTTCACAAAGTTTGCAGCAACTACAAAGAAAAATAAAGATGAATAAACAAATGAAAAAAAACAGAACTTTGCTTGCAAAACTATCAACTATTCCAGTAGCCTTGGTGCAAAGCTGTAGCTTTGTACATATAAATTTCCAGCACATAGAGGGATGCATATCATAATACCCGACAGTGAAGCTTGTATGAGTGCTGATAAGTGTAGTCAAGGTTTTCACTTCACAGTTATTTCAGCTTCTTTACTTAATGTTCCAGCTGACAAGGTTCTAAAGAGTATGTCAATCCAGTTAGTGAATAAAAGAAGTTCATCTGCACACACAGGCATATGATGAAACAGTCTTGTTTAGCAGTCACTGTAAATTTACCGAAAAGCCAAGGAATTGACAGCAGCTAGCCATTTCTATCAGGCAGTACTAAATACTGCATCCTGAAGCTGATATGAAGCATTGAGTTAACCACGAGGCAAACTAAACATCTGGAAACAGCCCGAAGCTGCTTCTCCAACATAGTTATGTCCAAAGTTAGTTACAAAAGTTGTATAAAAAATGTTAACATATGTTTTATAGTAGATGAGTCATGCAAAATGTCTAATACAAAAATGATGCCATAAGTATTATCAGGTGAGATAAAACCTACATAAAAAAAGTTAATAAAAAAAAAAAAAACAACAAAAAAAAAAAACATACCCAGTAAGGGTAAATGAGCAAAACACAAAGAGCAAACATGCATTTTATTTATTTTGCCTTTAAAAAAGTTTATCTGGTCTAATCTATCAAGGCATACCACATTTTACATTATCTTACAAAAGTGTCTTGTTTCTAACCTTGAATGAGCGCATTTGAGGTGACCAGGATAACATTACATCTTTTTTCTTCTTTATAGAAAGGCTGGCAGCTGGGTTGAGAACTGACGCCATTTTAAATAGTCCAACCAGTGCAACAGGGCAAGTATTGCACTGAGATTATTAAAATGTGTGTACTGAGGTTATAAAAATTTGAAGGTGCATGTCAGTTTGTAAAATGCCAGGGAGAGTCCTATTTAGGGATCTGAAAGACAGATTTATTTAGATCAACCACAATATATTGGGTTGATGATGGATCAAATCTCCTGAGACTGCACCTCAGAGTGGGCAGTTTGGTTGTGAACTGACAAGAACTCACTTCTGCAATCTGGTGATTGTTGGAGCAGAGTGCCTGCTTCTTTTTCACAGTCTGCTGCTGACGAATGGCTGGGCACAGGAAGGCTTTGGCAAAGCAGAACCTATTGAACTTGTTAGTTCATCATTTCCTGACAATAATTTCTGGGAAGCAGAGCAATGGATTTATAATCCCAAATTTACCACGTGGTGCACAGTGCATCAGATTTAAAAAATATGCACTTTAAGTAGGAATCTAATTCAGTGAAAAACTGCAAGTCATCTATACCTGCATACCTGCCACCACTGGGTTCACAACTTTCACTGTCCTATGGCATTTTGGTTCAGATTTTGCTTGATATTCAGAAGTATCTATGAATACCAAGGGTTAGGTCTACTGTGATAGACTTGCCTTTGAAGATGTTCCATACATTGTCATTTAAAACGTTGTACATATAGGATTGAAATGTAAAAGGTCCCAAAGGAAGAAAAAAAAAGTATGGAAAGAACTGCAATGTTTTGTGAGTAGTAACTACATAATTGTAACATGCAGGGCAACTTTCGTACAGCTATAGTTTTAAAACTGGAGCATCTGGGATTAAAATTTATATTTTTACGTGCTAAACAAATATTTGGTTCCTCTTGGTTTTTGCACATGCTCTTCAGAACATTTCTTTTCAATGTCATTCTGTTATTGGGGTTATTGATTTCATGAAGGAACAGTAGTGAAACGTACAGAACATTTTGATCAAACAAACTCAATTCACCCCCACTTCATTGACTTGTTAGTAAAACACTTTAGTTCCTTTTTACCTGTGCCAGAACTTCAGAATTTGAGAATGTGAAAAAAATGAATTAAGTCAAAACAAAAATAAGCTAAACATCTTCAATAAACAGAGAAGGTCCCTTAGAGACTGCGATGCATATTAGAGGTAAGAGACATGTCTTTGATTAATATATATTATTGGACATCTCTCCTTTAAATAAAAGGCAAAGGGGTACCATTTACATATTCAGATTTTTTTACTTATTTAAGTTTGTGAAGTTTCCATTTTGTCTTCAGTGATGTGGAAAAACATTAGCATCGTTGGCTGGGATAGCGTTACGTGAGTGTCAGTAGCTGCCTTCGGCCTTAATGGCTTGCTATCTGCTGAAAGTCAGTGCCTAGAATGTGTAACAAATGAGAGTGCCAATGCCACCACAAATAATGAAAATACATATACTGAGTGCCTGTGGTTTTCAAAGTGGCCAGTTCTATGAGTAGTTGATTAATCCCTGATATCTGGACACATCTGCGGCGACATAGTTGCATTTAGAACAGATGGTCACCATTAATGTACCACTAAATTAGGTTATGCTCAGTGCATGAGTTATCGGAGCATCGATTTAGTCATTATCTAGTTGAAAATTATGTTATCATGCAGTTAATAAAAAGTGGTTAATAAAAAAGGTTAACGTGTGCCAAAGAATATAAAACAAGGAGTTAATGAACACTTTTGAAATTGTTTACATGACGGGCATGTTGTAGGCCAACAAATAAGGAAAAGCCTTGAAGGTTGTGAGAAGTGTTGTTGTAGCCTTTGCGAGGTTCAGGAGGCAGAGCACTGACTACCTTTACATCATTAATCAGGCTCCCAGTTTAATAATCCATGTGGTTTGTCTGGCTTTTTATCTGCCTTAGTTTGCCCCTTCCCCTTTCTCTTAGTCTGCTTTGCTATAGGTGTTCCTTTTCTGGGGATGATGTCACATCCTCCCTTCCTTGGAGGATCTGTATATGTGTGTGTGTGTTTGTGTGTGTGTGTGTGTGTGTGTGTGTGTGTGTGTATTTTGACAGACACAGACTATACACTGTAATCTTATCATTTTGCATTTAATGTTCATCTATTGAATGCTGGCAGCTCGGATCTCAGAAATGATTCAATGAGGATTGCAGGGTGACAGAGTATCTTTGAGATATTATAACAAATGTTCAGAGAAACCGTGCCACATGCTGGAGCTGTCCATCAATGCAGAAGAGTGGCAGTATCAATTCCAAAGACTTCTTCAATTGCAGTTTCCAAATTAGCAACCGTTCAAAAACAGGACACCTCAGTCCCCGAAGGATCCTCAAGAAAAAGTCATCTAAACCTCAAGAGCACAATCACATTGACACTGACAATGTCTGCCGTGACGATCAATTGCAGAATCTGGTCACATTAAGTTACTCAAATTTTCTGTGATCAATAATTAACACTAGTCATTGTTGGCTGCTACAATTTAGAAACTTTTTAAAAAGTGTTTCTTCAAGTTTAAATAATTGTCTATTCCCAAGATGACAACTTAAAATTACCATTGCTGTTATCTGCTTTCCTTTAAGATTTCAGTAGAACTATGCTAAAGTGTATGAAAACTTCACCGGCAAGTAGCCAGATTTACAGTATAGGTGTGAGTGCTTGTGATATTTTCAGTGCTTATGAAATGGGAAGTGTAATTGCACTATGGACTTGGGGAAGACATGTGCTATGTAAGCTTCACCACAATCTCCCACAATCCTGAGTTGAAAAACCTACCTGTCCTTCAGTGATGGGCCTCTCCTGAGCATAAACTGCAAAATGTGCTGATGACACAACACTTTTCTTGAGACCACACGAGGTATAGAATTATAAATACTATTTGCATATTTGCTGATAAATTCAATTTTTTTCATGTGTTCCCATTTTCACTAGAAAACATGTAAGACTAATTTACAATTCAGAACACACCAGCTAAAGGTTGCATTGAAAAATGCCTTGAAGCAATGAACAGAAGTATCTCTACAGCTTTTATGCTGGCCTCACAGCGTTTGACAATTATATGCTAATGCTTCTTGACTGCATGGCCACAGTGAAGCATTTTTGTAATTCTCTGTTTTGAGCTTCATAGACGGTGGGTGCACTTCCCTATGATCACTTCACTATTTTTGTTTCTCTTGCAGAGGCTAAATAGTTTGCACATTTGACTAAACAGATGCAGGGAAGCTGGATTACTAAAATACCTCTTTGGCAGATTTAATATGAATGCTTTCTGCCAAAAAAGAAATGTCTATGAAGGGAGCTTTAAGTTTTAGCTTAAGATTTATTTTAACCCATAATAAATACTTATCTGTCTGGAAACAAAAACCACATATCCTCTACCATTCATGTTTTTAGACATACCAAATTGCATACAATTGCGGTTAATGGCATCCCTTCTAGTTGGGCCTGTAAATTTAGTACTAGTCACTGTACATCAGACGTTTCTGTCAGACAACACATTTTCTTTATTTGACAGTTCTTAGTTTGTCCGTCCCATTGTAATGGTAATGTGCTATAGTTTCTCTCAATAGATCTGTGTTAACTCTCCACAACAGAATTTAGTAATATGTTAAATCTGATTTGTTCTATAGCAAAAATGCCTAAATTAAAATGTCGATGGCTTCAATAAAAACTAATATTGACTGGCCTATTGAATCAAAGAGGTATTGTGACAGGGAGCAGTCAGAGGTACTAAGCAACCAATGGAGCAGTTAGGGTTGCCCAGCGCTGAGCTGATCGGCAGGTCCGGATTGGCTGGGAACGTGCCAGGGGATGCTGTGCGGAGCTAAAAAAGCGCCCGTGCCATGCTATACAGAGCGGAACCTTTACTTACATTAAGGAGAGCGACCACTCTGCAGGACAACTACTACGGAGCCCTTCAACTGCAACTTTGCCTGTGAAGGCTGCTCAGCCAGGACCGTCACAAGGACCTGCAGTTGCTGGGGTGCCAGGACTTCGGGACTAACAGCAATAGGGTTAGTTTAAAGGCTGTTGATCCCAACCAAGTACTGAGGGGGTACCATAGTGTAATAAGTTCCTGGAGTGGAACATCTCGTTTAGCGAAACTAATGCTCGCCTCATGTGGCAAACCTTATTTGTAGCTTTGTTTTGTTTAGTTTTCTTTATTAAATCTGGCGCTAGGATTACCATTGTTGGCGCCCTAGCGTCAGGCCTGTGTTGTTATTAAATCTGTGCGCCTGTGAGGTATGTCAACAAACAATGCTCTGTGTCTGCCTCATTATTATCCAGTGATGACCCAAACATGTAACAAATCCCTGTTACAGGTACCATATACAATAACGTCCATCCATGTGTTACAAGAACAGGGTTTTGCTGCATTAGGAGGCCATTATGTTTTTTGTTGCGTTCCTTGTAGCCTACTCATGTCAGTTTAATCTTACATACTCTGTTGTAAGCATTAGTGGCAAAGATACATAACACATCAATAATTCAGAACATGATGGTTCAATTGCATTAGTTTGAGCTTAATAGCAGGAATAGCTTACATATGAAGATCCACTTCTCATCAGATACGCTTCTCCTTGAATGACCTTTGTCCACTTCTGAAAAATAAACTAGTGCTGTGGATACAGGCCAATGGCAATTCAGAAGTATTGTGTTTCAATTAAAAGGGTTACTGTTCTGCAAAGGATGAGCTAAAGGGACATGTACATGTTGTTCTGCTTTTTAATTATCTGGAGGACATGGTGCAGGGACATTGCGTTAGAGTCATTCAATTAGGACAGGAGCATGGGAATGAAGCTGAAGCTATTCATGGGTCTTCAACCAAAGAGCTGCCACAAGTGCATGATATCTGTTACCTTAATCATCCTCATCAGTGGCTATTATCTGTCCACACCTGGACGTTGTCCAGCCGAACTTCTTGCCAAGGCTTCAAATTAGATGCTCGTTCAATCACTCATTCTCTGTTGTAGTGATGCTGCATCTTTAACCAGACCTGCTTCAAATCTTCTTATTTACTTGAAAACATGTGAACAAAATAAAAAAATTCAGTTAATGACCACATCTCCCAACTATGATTTCTCTTTGGATTAAGCATACGTGGTGCTTTCAGTATAAAAGGATCATGGGTTGCTGGCCAACATGTGACAAGCAATAACCAAGAGAAGTTCCAGGCACTTATACAAGTGTAAACTCTGAATTAGATTTCAATATATACGAATGCTGCTCTTCGCTTCACTGTAAAGTTATGTATCTAGTTGGTACATCTATTATATTTCTGTAGTCTTCTGGAAAAAATGTAGCAGATGAGCAATTCACACATAAGATGTGGATGGACTTTTCCATTTCGACCGTAAATCACAAGCATTCCCAATTAAACCCAGTTCCAAATAAAAATTCAGCCATTGCATGCTATCTCCTTGGCTTTTATTTATGGTGCTTACTAATCATGTTACTGTGGAATTTTCCTGATGTATTTCAGATGTCCTCAACAGACAACGTAGCAGGACAAAAAAAATGTTACATCCCCTATGTGTTTAAAAAAAATTAAGGAAGAAATACTCCAAACACAAACGAGAAGACAGCTAAAGAAGGAAAATATCCACTTGAACCAATTGACCATAAATGATGAAACAGGTAATGTTTTTTTTGGTATCTTCCATTCTAATTTTGATATATTACCAATTGTACATGTAAATGTACATATTGTCCTGGGTGTTAGTTTGGTCAAGAGCACAGGTCTAAGAGCCTGGAGATATTTGGGTTGAATTCAATTACATTTTGGCTGGCTTTGTAACTAATTGACATCCCAGTCCATTGACTTCAATGGAAAGGCATGGGCTGGATGCGAACCGCAAACCATATATTCCCCAGGATTCAGATTGACTTCAAACTAAGTGTCTTGAAAGCCAGCGTACCTGCTATAGCTATAATGCAAAGAAAACAGATTGTAATTACCTGTTTCAACAACAGGGGTCAGGATTGTTTCCTATAGAGCGCCACTGTAATGAATTGGCATCTCAGCCTATGAATTGGATAAAAAGCTGCCTTCAAATATGAGCAGCCCCAAACAGATTGTACAGAGATTTTTTTGTTTCTGTAAACAGGATCCATTTAGATTAATTCTGTGCTAAGAGTCTGTGAATAAAAATAGGTTGCTATCAGTCGGTTTTCGACTCTACAGCTTTCTTCAAGGCTAACCAAGAAGAATGCTACACTGACTGAAATGTCAACAACAAACCTATTTCCTTCCTAGATTGTCACTATGGAATAATCCTTTCTTTTTATTTCCTCTGTAGTTTACATTTGGATTATCATTCAAAAGCACAAAATACAAACACATGTTTAGAGAGGAATAGTGTCAGTGTTGCACTGTACTGCCGGTAATGTCATTTGTTCATTCTTAAGACCGCACTGGTTGCATGTTTTACAGGTGGCTTTATAGACATTTTGTCTGGTTTAGTCAGATCTCAGAAGCTAAGCTGAGGTAATCTCGGTCACATTCTAGCTTGTGTGATCTCGTGCATAAGTTAATCAAGGCCATGTGTTTGTTAATTTGTATTTTCTTCTTTTATGCTTTCCTACGTGTGATAGGAAAGAATGAAAAAAAAGTCCTTTCACATTGTCTACAAAAATCATCATGTGATGAATTATAGGTAAAGTGTAATAAATGGTAAAGATAATTTAAAAATTCAACTCTATCAAGGCGGCCCCCATAGAGAACCTTTTGTCTGATAGGCTAACAATCTAAAGGTGACGCAGTTGACCTAGAGTCAATAAGCACTATTTTACAGACTCCCACACGCTCATGATATATAGAGGCACTGAAGTAAATGCAGTCCTCACAAAATGGGAACCTAAGTACACAGCACCACAGCCTCTTCTGTTTTCACACATCAATCACAGCTTTGTTTAGGGATATTCCGTGTTGAAAATGAAATTCTTAAGGTTAATGTATGTATCCTTTTTTAAAAATCCATTCAGGTCTGAGAGCGAAACTGAAATGCAAAAAGAGCTAAGTATAAATCATAGGCTCTTCACAGATCCATTCCAGACAGCATTTTAAGTGCTGTATGATGACAAGCACAGTTGTCCTCCCTGTGCAGAGATATTTTAGGACCTCTCTCTTAAATACATTTTAAAATAAATATCATAATAAACTACATATTATACCAATACATTCCATTTTGAAGAATTTCATTACATAACGACTGGTTATTGACCAATGCTAAGTTGCAAATGATCTACAAATATGGTGGAACAAATACAGTATAGTGTCAACCCTAATTTGGGTCCTAAATCATTACCCTGTTGTGTGACAGGCCACAAGCCATTTGCCAGTACTTTCAGAGCTGAGGCTGTCCTGCCAGGCTGAGAATCCACTGCAGCTGGCCAAAGAAAACACTGGGCCAGTGCCAAGGTTCTCCTGAGTGCTGGCTCTGAATCTGCATTAGTAGCTTTGGCAAGGTGCCTTGGGACCTAGTACATGCTAGAAAAGTTTACTTCAGAACTATAAGGTTGCCAGTACTCAATAAAATTGCTAGGTTCAGGCAAAAATAAACTTAAAAAAGAGGGTTGCATTCCATTTAGAGCATGAAAAAAAAAACTAACATCAGATGTTTCGGTAGAGATTGTTAATTTGGTTACTTTGAATGTTGCAGATCTAATCTGTGGTTTGTAACTCTGCCATATAATGGACAGCATGGCAGAAAGACTACATTGTAACAAGGACCACATTGCTGTGAAATGCACGTTCTAAACCGTCCACATGAATGCATATTTATATTCATTTTTTTTCTCAGCTACTAAAAATAGAGGCTAGAAAATATTTGTATTTGAACATGTGTCAACACTATGTCTATGCTGAAGGCACAGGTTTTTTTTCTTCATAAAAATTCCCCTATCATGAATCTACTGTTTCATTAAGATGAAATTAAATATTATAAAGTATGCTACATTTTTTTTGCATGTGTCAACAGCCCCCCCACCCCCCCTTATTTGGACACAATTATTAACAAGCAATCAAAATGCTAAAATGTTGAAATACTTATTATAAAAATCTATAAGTTATATGTAATGTTATTCATGGATTACAATGGGGGCAGGTGTTCTGTATTGTACATTTAGTTTGGAACTGCAGGTAAAACAATATAACAATGTATACTTACTGCTATGCTAAAATACAGTGCATTTTGTTTACTATGGTCTTCCTTGGTTTACCCATCTACATCAGTTTTCTTATTGTAAGTCATGGTAGTAAAGTTGACCATGAATTCCTGAGTTACCATGGCAATTTTTGGATTTGCAGCCATTAGAAAATGGAATTCATACCCCCTGTAATATCCAAGCTGCAAAGCCCACAAAACCGTTCTCAAATTCCACCATGTTATAGTAAAAGCAGCAACAAAGTAACACCACTATTGCATCTTTCATAACATGGCATCCTAGGATGTTATGCTATAATTATTCAGCATTATTCAGTGAGTTTATGTTAAATTGTAGCCAATAACTGCAAACTGGAACATGAAAATAGAGTTGGCATATTCTTTGTACATTCTACATCTCGTCATGAAAACCGTAATTGTAAGTTATGTTTTTCAGCCATGTTTATTTCTGAGTCTGGGGTTCTAATTAGCATATTTACCCTATTATTAATGTCAGCATTGTGTAGGGATGATTAGTGTGGCTATCCTCGATTACAGATTTCCAAACTGTCTCAACTGTTATGAAGAAAGAGAGCAGTAAGAGATCACATATAATATAACAGTAAGTGTAACATTTTAAAGGGTGCTCTGTTTTAAAGTCATTTCGATGTAGGGCAATGATGCTTGAAAACAGAAGAAGGAATGCCAAAGATGAAGGATTTCTATTTCCTCTACTTCCTGCACGCCCCCCCCCCCCCCCCCCCCGCAGCATTAAGAATCGTCTTTTTCCAAGGAGCTGGATTTTCCCACTGTAGTGGTAGACTGCGATTATCTGACTGCAGGCCATACTTAGCTTGTTTCTATTTGGTACTGTACTTTTTCAAAGGAAAGTCTGTAGTTAGTCTTCCAGAAAAGGTCACAATTAAATGCACAGCATGTCAATCATAAATTCCCCTAACGATTCACATGCTTTGCTGCTGACTTGCTGAGTGGGGCATATCTTTGCATGGTTTTATTATTTAAAAATCTTACAAGGAATTGACCAATACATTTAAATACAATGACATCTCAGACCACTGGCTGGATTAATTAGTGCAGCCTGCTGTCCACTGTAAAATGTCACATGTTCACTGTACAGGAGTAATCCTCTCCTTTAAAAGGAGCATTACAGTATGCTTGCATGAAGATGACATTTAAATCTTACAAAAGATAAGCAAGACAGTGATATAGGAGCCTGGCTCTGGGCCATACCAGATCGGATGACCACTAACTTTTGAGCAGGCAGCAATACAAATTATTTCCATTATTGTCAGCCATGCAGTGCTTGGAAGGGCAGTTCAAATGTTCAAATTGTACAGAATATTAACATATCTTCTTATGCTGAAAAAGCATGCAAGTTACTCCCCGTGTGTTGTTGTATACATTTAGTAAAACTGTAATTATAATACCACCGCTGTCTGTAATACAGCCACTGATTTTCAGTAATGGTCATAATGTTTTAAGCAAGTACAAGTGTATGCTGGAGGCGATTCTTATTGCAATTGAAAGGTCATTTGTGGCTAAAATATCTTTTAACTGGTCTCAGACAGCCTTCTTGGGATTTGGTTCCCTAATGGCTGTAATGTGAGGCGACTCCCAGAATCATATTAATAACAGGCTAGTAAACCCATGCTGTTGTTAGAAACACAGACAAAAGACTATGGATGTCGTGCTGTGTGGAAAACCAATGAAAATTATAGGGCTCTGCAAAATGATATTAAGAATATGAGGAGCCAGGCGCTGTTGCAATACTAAAATAGTGAACTCCGCTGTGCAGTTCATTACAGCCAGAGCAGCAGCTGTCCATGTGAAGACAGCTTTAAACTCTTCCAAAGATGATTCGCATTCATCCAGCAGACCTGACA